>NC_012875.2:26275518-26427977 GCF_000003195.3 Sorghum bicolor
TCATCATCGCTAGGGGATTCTTCTTCAGGCTCGCCCCTCTGCCTGGATTTAGCTCGACGCGCCTCTAGCGCTTGGCGGTCGAGATTCTTCTTCTTTTTCCCTTTCTTCTCGGAGTCCTTGGCAGACTTCAGTTTCTCGGCAGACTGGCGCCGTTTGTCACGGTCGACCTCGTCCTCCTCTACAGGAGGCCTCGAAGACCGGACATCAATGCGTGATATGACCGCGCCACCAAGCAAGATTTCAGAAGCTCCAAGTCAAGCTACACCCACTCAAGTTTCACCTACACCGACACCAGCTCAAGTCATCGATGGACCGATTACACGTAGTCGTGCAAATAAGCTACAACAAGAGGTCCACGCACTACTTTGTGAGATTCATTTTAATATTAATGAGAATTATATACTACTTAAGTGTTGTACCTTAATTGTACTCAGGTATATAGAAGAAGAGAAGGAAGAATCGGACCATGAAGATCGGACCAGTGCAAGTTCCAGAAGAAGTCAAAAACGGAACAGTGGAAGTCAAAAACGGACCAGTGCAAAGAATCTTCATAACTTTTTACTCACAAAAGCTATGAAGGTCCATGTGCACTTGTTGGAAATCTTGACGAGTCTACTTTCCAATGAATCTAGTGGTGACCAGTTTGGATACTCCATATTGCTTGCAGACCAGAATTAGTATAGACTGCTCCGAAGGTGAACAGTCTGTCATGACAGAATGTTGGTACAAATTGCCAAGTAAAACTATACCAATCTACAATGTTTCGTGCTGGTTGGCATACATTGTTGGAAAGCCCTTTGAGTCTAGTTTCAAACCCAAGAAACGGTTCATCATTTGGACTTCCCAATAAAAAGTTATGGTCAGTTTATTAGAAACTGCTCTGGAGGCCAACAGTCACGCGAAGCCACCCCGGGAATCCATTTCGAGGGGACCTTTCACATTGCCTTCCCTCAGAAACTCTATTTCGTTTTCATACCTATCTAGCAGGGTTGTTGCTAGTATAAATACCCCCTAAGACTCATTGTAATCACAGACTTTGGATAATTGAAATACAGAACCCCTTTGTTCAGCTGCGTGCTAACAAATTCAGAGAGTGATCTCTACCCCTTTGCTCTTGTGATTTCCTCGCGGGATTACATAGGCGGCGGCTTCATCCGCTCCCAATTGGTGCTCCTACTCCCTTCAAGGTTTTCCTTGATTGATTGTAGGCTGTGTTGGTTAGTTCTTTGAGAGTGTGGTTGGGCGAATCCTCGATTCAGGTTGCCGGTTAAAGACGGTGGTTGGCTTCGAGTTTTATTTGCCAGGTTGCACTAGTTATCGCTGCTTGCAGCAAGTTATCCGGCTATTTTTCAGCTAGTTATCGGTGTTCATCCTATGTCGTGAAGATCGGGACAACGTGTCGCATCATCTGGTATCAAAGCTTTCGTTACCACGGTAGGAATTTTTTCCCTAGCTACATATATATTTTGCTTCGTCCTATCCACCAAAAGCCAGAAGAATATATTGCTTAGACCTTTGTTTCAATCTGTTATTTTAGTGAGTTCGGTTAAGTCACAGTCCATTAGAGTCTTTGTTTTAGTTGCTGATCATTTATCCTTCGCGTGTTCTTTGTGCCTCTTTTATATCTAAAAATCCCCACAAAAAAAACTCTATAACCTATATCATCCTTTGTGTTAACTTTGATCCTATCTAGCTACTGGTTGTTGTTTTATTTGTCTTTAGTTGTACAAGTATCATAATCTGATCTCTGTTTTTAGTTCTACATAAAAAAAAGTGTGTCAAAAAAAAGAAAAGAAAGTGCAAAAAAAAGTGAAGTGAAAAAAAGTTGAGAAAGGTTCAGAGAGAAAGTCTGAAAGATTAGTTGATTTATGTGCACAAGTGCTGAAAGTTTCATATTAAGTTCTGCAACTAGTTTGCTATCTTTGTTTGGTGCATTACTTTGGTTGGGTCTGATTGCAACACTTGCATCCCAATCATACTCCTTGTTTGCATCAATTCTGAAATTTCTTTGCGTGTGTGTGATCTATTTATACACTTCGAATCTTTTGATCAGCACTAGGCAGAGAACTTCTAGTTTGGATCGTTACTTAACTTTACAACAAATAGAATTCAGATTGCATTCCTTGTGTATTACTCCCCACCAAGCTCCACATAAAAACCATCATAATCGGTACTCTCTGTTCTTGTATTTGCCTCGCCATCACTTTCAGTTGCCACCACACATTTGTTTTCCTTGTAATCTACAGCAGAGGAATTCATAAGAGCTTCGGTGGTTAGAGAGGTGAGTTGTGAGGGCCACCAAATTTTCATATTCCACCAATACAAATTATTTGTATTCAGCTAACCTCACAGGAAGATGGGTGATGGAATAGAGGATTGTGTCACTTTGGCACAATTTAATGAACTCCGACAAAGCATAGAAGAAAAGCAAGATAGGTTGACACAAGATCTTCGGAACCTTATGACTGAAATCAGAAGGCGTCGCCAACCTCATGATGGAGCAAGCAACCATGGTGAAGATGGAGATATGAGTGATAGAAGTGCTGCTAGTAGAAGCTCAAGGGAACAAGGAAGGAGGAACCGAGTTAGGGGAAGAGGTCAAGGTCGAAGAAATCATGATGATGAAGAATCTGAAAAAGAAGATGATGATGATCATTCTCAATATCGATATGGTTACCGACATCATAGAAGAGGCAATCACGAGTAGAGGCTGGGAAAACTGAAGTTTACCATGCCAAAGTTTGATGGTGGGTCTGATCCTGAAGCTTATTTCACTTGGGAGCTGAAAGTGGATAAAATCTTTCGCTTGCATAATTATTCAGAAGAGAAGAAGCTGGCAATGGCATCTCTGGAGTTTGAAGGATATGCTCTGATATGGTGGGAGCAGCTCCTCAGTGATCGTGAAGAAGATGGAAGACATCCAGTTGCAACTTGGGATGAAATGAAGAGAGAAATGAGAAGTCGTTTTGTGCCGAAGCACTATCGGCGTGATCTTTTTGATAAATTGCAGAATTTGAAGCAAGGAAGTCTCTCTGTTGAAGAGTATTATAAGGAGATGGAGAAATATATGATTAGAGCCAATGTGTATGAAGATGAAGAGCAAACTATTGCACGTTTTATGGCTGGGCTGCATCGCAATATTCAGCGCATTGTTGAGTTTCAGCCATACCGTCATCTTATTGATTTAGTACATCAAGCAACCAAAGCTGAACGTCAATTGCAGCAAGATGCTAAGAGCAGCAAGTCCTTGTCCTTTGGTATGAGGAACTTCTCTGGAGGAAGCAAATCAATCACTAAGTTTTCTGCTGAACCATCCATGGTGAAAGGCTCAAGTGGAGGCTCACGATCTAATTTTCAGGGTACTGTTAGTGGAAAGAACGCTGCTGTCCCAAGTTCAAAACCAGCAGCATCAAACACTACTTCAGTAGGTTCCACTTCCAAGAGTAGTGGAATTCAGTGCTTCAAGTGTGGAGGCCGTGGACATGTATCAAGAGAGTGTCCAAATAATCGTGTGGTCATTGTGAATGATAGTGGAGAATTTGAATCAGCTAGTGAAGAGGAAGCTGAGGAAGAACATGTTGGTGAGGCCCATCAAGATGAGGAACATACTGGCTGTGAATTTGAGCAAGGTGCTGCTCTTGTGGTGACTCAAATCTTGAGTGTTCAAATGAAGAAGCTGAAAATGGGCAGCGACATAATTTATTTCAAACCAGAGCAAAGGTGCATGATAAGGTGGTGAAGGTGATTATTGATGGAGGGAGCTGCCATAATCTTGCTAGTCGTGAGATGGCTGATAAACTTGGCCTGAAGCTGCTACGACACCCACATCCATATCATGTACAGTGGCTGAATGATTTGGGAGATATCAAGATTGGATATAAAGTAAACGTTCCATTCAAGATTGGTGAATATGTTGACACAGTAGAGTGTGATGTGGCGCCTATGTCGGTGTGTCACTTGCTGCTTGGAAGGCCATGGCAATATGATCGATATAGCCAACATTGTGGGAGAACAAATCAGTTTACTATCAATCTAACGGGGAAAAAGTTTGTTCTCAAGCCTATGACACCCCAACAAATCATGGCTGAACATTTAAAAAAGAAATCTGAAATTGTTCCAGTGAGTAGAGAGGAAGGAGAGCAAAAGAAATTGAGTGCCATCCACAATTCGGTGAGTGAGTGCCACAAGCCAAATTTGAGGGAGAAAAAGAAAGGAGAGGGAGAGAATTTAGTCATGCTAGCCACAAAATCTGAAATGAGAGAAGTGAGGAACAACCCCGAACAAGTGCTCTTTGTACTTGTGTACAAAGACATTTTAATTTCAGCTAACGACATGACCTCTCTTCCTAGTGTTGTGTCTCATCTTTTGCAGGACTATGGAGATGTCTTTCCAGAAGAAACACCAGCGGGACTACCTCCATTTCGTGGGATTGAGCATCAAATTGATCTCATTCCAGGGGCTGCACTACCTAATCGACCACCATACCGAACCAATCCAGTAGAAACAAAGGAGATACAAAGGCAAGTGCAAGAACTTCTTGATAAAGGTTTTGTTCGTGAAAGTTTAAGTCCTTGTGCTGTTCCTGTAATTTTAGTACCTAAGAAAGATGGCTCTTGGAGAATGTGTGTTGATTGTAGAGCTATAAATAACATCTATGTTCGCTATCGCCATCCTATCCCACATTTAGATGACATGCTTGATGAATTAAGTGGTTCCACCATATTCACTAAAATTGATTTGAGAAGTGGATACCATCAGATAAGAATGAAAACAGGGGGTGAATGGAAAACTGCATTCAAAACAAAATTTGGGCTGTATGAATGGTTAGTTATGCCTTTCGGTTTGACTAATGCTCCTAGTACTTTCATGAGATTAATGAACCATGTCTTGAGAGCTTTCATTGGAAAATTTGTTGTTGTCTACTTCGATGATATCTTAATTTACAGCAAGTCTTTTGAGGAACATGTGAATCATATTCAGCAAGTCTTGGAAGAGCTTAGAAAGGAGAAATTATTTGCTAATCTTGAGATGTGCAGTTTTTGCACAGACCATGTTGTGTTTCTTGGCTTTGTTGTTTCAGAAAAGGGCATAGAAGTGGATGAAAGCAAGGTGAAGGCCATCAAGGATTGGCCAACTCCAACAAATGTAAGTCAAGTAAGAAGTTTTCATGGCCTTGCTGGTTTTTATAGGAGGTTTGTGAGAGATTTCAGTACCATCGCTGCTCCTTTGAATGAATTGACAAAGAAAGGTGTTGACTTTAAATGGGGAAAATCACAACAAAATGCATTTCAAGAATTAAAGAAACGTTTGACTGAAGCACCTGTACTTGTTCTTCCTGATTTCACTAAAACTTTTGAAGTAGAATGTGATGCTAGTGGAATTGGGATAGGAGGAGTTTTAATGCAACAAGGAAAACCTGTAGCATATTTTAGTGAAAACTAGGAGGTGCTCAACTGAATTATTCTGTGTATGATAAAGAATTATATGCTTTGGTGCGTGTGCTTGAAACATGGCAGCACTACTTATGGCCAAAAGAATTTGTTATTCACTCTGATCATGAAGCTTTGAAGTACTTGAAAGGACAAGCAAAACTGAACCGTCGTCATGCCAAATGGGTTGAGTTCATCGAAACATTTCCATACAGTGTGAAATATAAGAAAGGTAAGGACAATGTTGTTGCTGATGCTCTGTCACGAAAGAGTGTGTTGCTAAACCAACTTGAAGTAAAGGTTTTGGGACTTGAAAGTTTGAAAGAACTGTACAGTAATGACCCTGAATTTTCAGAACCATATAATCATTGTAAAAATGGAAAAGGTTGGGAAAAGTATCATATACATGATGGATTTTTGTTTAGAGCTAACAAAATCTGTGTTCCAAATTCTTCGGTTAGATTGCTTTTATTGCAGGAGTCTCATGGGGGAGGATTGACAGGCCATTTTGGACAAAGGAAAACCTATGAGCTGCTAGAAGATCATTTTTATTGGCCCAAGATGAGAAGAGATGTCATCAGATTCGTGGAGCGATGCGTTACCTGTCACAAAACTAAGTCTAAACTGAACCCTCATGGTTTGTATACTCCTTTACCTACTCCTAAAACTCCTTGGGAAGACATAAGCATGGATTTTGTCTTGGGGTTGCCTAGAACTCAGAAAGGAAAAGATTCAATTTTTGTTGTGGTTGATAGATTTTCAAAGATGGCTCATTTTATTCCTTGTAACAAGAGCGACGATGCTTCACATATTGCTAATTTGTTCTTCAAGGAAATTGTGCGGCTGCATGGAATGCCTAGAACCATTGTATCTGATCGTGATGTCAAGTTTGTGAGCTATTTTTGGAAAACATTATGGGCAAAGCTTGGAACCAAGCTTTTATTCTCCACCACTTGTCACCCTCAAACCGATGGACAAACTGAAGTGGTGAATCACACATTGTCAATGTTGCTGCGGACTATGGTGAAAAAGAACCTGAAGGTTTGGGAGAAATGCTTGCCACATGTGGAGTTTGCATATAACAAGGCAGTACACTCTACCACTAATATGTGTCCTTTTGAAATTGTATATGGGTTTAAACCTATTGCTCCGATAGATTTGTTGCCCCTTCCATTGCAGGAAAGAACAAATATGGAAGCCTCCAAGCGTGCTGCATACATCAAAAAGGTACACGAGAAGACCAAAGAAGCAATTGAACTCAAGGCAGGACGCAAGGCTGCAAGTATGAACAAACATAGAAAGAAGGTGTTATTTGAACCCGGGGACTTGGTGTGGATACACTTGCACAAGGATCACTTTCCTCAGCAGCGCAAATCAAAATTGCTGCCACGAGGAGATGGTCCATTTCGTGTTCTTGAGAAGATCAATGACAATGCATACAAGATTGATCTTCCTGCAAGTTATGGCGTGAGCAACTCCTTCAATGTTGCTGATCTCTCACCATTCACAAGTGAAGACACTTTAGAGTCAAGGACGTCTCCTTTTCAAGGGGGGGAGGATGATATGACCACGCCACTAAGCAAGATGTCACAAGCTCCAAGTCAAGCTACACCCAGTCAAGTTTCACCTACACCAACACCAGCTCAAGTCATCGATGGTCCGATTACACGTAGTCGTGCAAAGAAGCTACAACAAGAGGTCCACGCACTACTTTGTGAGATTCATTTTAATATTAATGAGAATTATATACTATCTAAGTGTTGTACCTTGATTGTACTCAGGTATATAGAAGAAGAGAAGGAAGAATCAGACCATGAAGATCGGACCAGTGCAAGTTCCAGAAGAAGTCAAAAACGGACCAGTGGTAGTCAAAAACGGACCAGTGCAAAGAATCTTCATAACTTTTTACTCACAAAAGATATGAAGGTCCATGAGCACTTGTTGGAAAGCTTGACGAGTCTACTTTCCAATGAATCTAGTGGCGACCAGTTTGGATACGCCATATTGCCTGCATACCAGAATTAGTACAGACTGCTCAGAAGGTCAACAGTCTTTCATGACAGAATGTTGGTACAACTTGCCAAGTAAAACTGTACCAATCTACAATGTTTCGTGCTGGTTGGCATACATTGCTGGAAGGCCCTTTGAGTCTAGTTTCACACCCAAGACACGGTTCATCATTTGGACTTCCCAATAAAAAGTTATGGTCAGTTTATTGGAAACTGCTCTGGAGGCCAACAGTCACGCGAAGCCACCTCGGGAATCCATTTCGAGGGGACCTTTCATATTGCCTTCCCTTAGAAACTCTATTTCGTTTTCATACCTATCTAGCAGGGTTGTTGCTAGTATAAATACCCCCTAAGACTCATTGTAATCGCAGACTTTTGATAATTGAAATACAGAACCCCTTTGTTCAGCTGCGTGCTAACAAATTCAGAGACTGATCTCTACCCCTTTGCTCTTGTAATTTCCTCGCGGGATTACATAGGCGGCGGCTTCATCCGCTCCCAATTGGTGCTCCTACTCCCTTCAAGGTTTTCCTTGATTGATTGTAGGCTGTGTTGGTTGGTTCTTTGAGAGTGTGGTTGGGCGAATCCTCGATTTAGGTTGCCGGTTAAAGACGGTGGTTGGTTTCAAGTTTTATTTGCCAGGTTGCACTAGTTATCGCTGTTTGCAGCAAGTTATCTGGCTGTTCTTCAGCTAGTTATCGGTGTTCATCCTACGTCACGAAGATCAGGACAACGTGTCGCATCAATGCGTCCCTGCCAGAACAAAGGTAGGCTTAAAAAGGAACGAGGGAAATCCAGAATCGAAGCTATGTGCGAGAGAAGTGCATACCAGATCGATCGAGCCCTTGTCGGGCCTCATGGGGAAGCCATTGACATGCTCTGACTTAAAGTCGCCGGCAATGGCCGCCCTAACCCAGGCAGCGGTTTCGTCATCCGCCAGAGCCTCGTTAGACATCCGGCATGCCTCGAGATCCCGGGACGAAACGCCCGGCCCCATCTCATCCATCCTCAGCGGCCGAGACATCAGTGGGAGGACCCTCCGACGATGGACGGCCGAGAGGACGAGAGCGGCGGACAAGCCCTCCACGCGCAGCTTCTTCAGGGCGTCGAGGAGGGGGCCAAGCCGCGACTGGTGTTCTTGGACGACGCCGTATGTCCAGTTGTCTGGGCGCTCCGTAATCAGACGGCCCGTGTAAGCGGGGAGAAGACCGTCGTCGTTCCTCAGTTAGAACCACTGGGAGTCCCATCCGGCGTGGTTCGATGACAACCCCACCAGGATGTACTCGCGCGGCCTCTCCATCTTCTTCGTCTTCAACACCAGGTTGAGGCACCCGGCCCGCACATGCTTCCTCACGCCGGTGGTCCCGGTGGGGGCGTTGAAGAGCTCGCCCCTGTAGAGGTGGAGCAACAGCTCCCAGTGGGGCATCATCCCCAAGTAGCCCTCACACACCGCGGTGAAGACCGCCGCGACGGTGATGGCGTTTGGGGAGGAGTGCTGGAGCTCCACCCCATAATGAAGGCAAAGCGCCCGCATGAAGCGGCTCGGAGGAGCACCCAAGCCATGGCGGTGGAACTTGGCGAACGACACCACGTAGCCCTTGGGCGGATTGGGCTCCCGGTGGTCCACTGGCGGTGCGATCCACTCCGGCGAGGACAGCGAGGTGCCGTGGCGCAGGAGTCCCTCCCTCTCAAGCTCTAGCAACCGGCGCTCCGTCATCGACGACGGGCGCCAGTCGTCGGTGGCGACGAGTCTCACAGGCATCTTGGCTGGGAGAATGGCGGATTCGCTACCGCTCGAGGGGGTGTGCGCGCGTGTAAGATGGCAAGAGAACTCAGGCAGCAAGAGAGCAAAGGCAAGAGAGCGGAAAGCGGAAGGAAGAATGCCGGCGACGCCACGGGATATTTATAGGCCGCGGTCCACCAACGGACAGATCCGATAAAAGAGGTAACCCCCCCCATAAATGCGCCGCCTAACGGTCCTTTTTTCCTCCTCATAGATGGGATGCTCCGAATTCTGCGCCAACACAGTAACGGCTCCCACCTGAAAAGGCGCGCCCAACGGGCAAAAAGGCGAACCGCCACGGCCTCTTCCTTCCCTTGTAAGCCAAGGAGCGTACCCGTGAAAGCCTCGAGAGGTCGCAGGCTGACCCGCCGAAAGGGTTCGACAGCCGATCTCGAGCACCAGAGTCAGGGATCCCCAGCGAGTGGTCGAAAATCGAGGCCCGCCACGAAGACTTGCTAGGGATGTCTAAGGTAGGGTCGAGACAGTCGAGAGGAATCCCCCCGACGGGAGGCATCGAGCCACTGGACTCTATCGAACGAGATCAGTAACCCCGACCACGTCAATCCTGCTTTATGAGAACGCCTCTGGGCTACAGCTGACCCCCTCGAAAGGGGCACAGGTTCTCACTTGGACTACCCGCTAGAAACTCAATTTAGGGTGGATGACGCTCGCTCTATCGAGAGTACGTCGAAACCCCTGCGCAAAACGGGCCAATCAGAACCTTCCGCCACTGGTATCGATAGCGTTTCTGCGAATTAGGCAACATAACCCTCAAAGGAGTCAAAAACTCCTCCAAGGGCTCGGGGGCTACCCCCGCGGGGTCGCTCGCGTGCCCCCACGGAAATTCGACCTAAAATTACAGCCTCCACCCGAGCGCCAGCGCTCAAATGGAGACTCGGGGGCTACTGTCTAGGGTATCAGCAAGGGGTATCCTAACTGATGCACATAACGAGATTACCCTTACACGGATCGAGGTCCTCAATTCGACGTTATAATCAATCAAACATACAGCCATCGACGACAGCAGCCTCGAAGACGGAAAAAGGCGTCGAGCGAACCGCTTAGGGGTCGAGCGTCAGCTACCGTCGATTACGGAAGTAGGCTCGAGCGAACCAGGGGGCATCGAGCGCCAAGGATGCCGCCCGCCGCCTGACGCGCGCACGAGAGCCAGGGCATTTAATGCGCCTGTCGCTTTCCCACCTAACACGCTGGTCACGGGAAACGTGATGGGGAACAGGCACCCGTCCAGTCATTTTTTTTGCAGCCTTCCCCACCAAATGACCCAGAGCATGTGAGGACGTGGGAAGCCGGGATGGAACGTCTAGTCAGGACTCCCTCAAGGTGCCAAAAGTCAATGCTCTGGATAGCAAGACGCTACATGGCGTCCAACCCTCGACTAGACCTATTTCCTTCCTGGGGAAGGGTTGGGCGTCGACTGATGGCACTGCCACCACTCTGACGTATCAGCCGCCGCGACGTACAGGCGTGCCGTGGACAAACCGGCCCGAGACGGTGTACGGAGCGGGATATAAGGGCACGCGTGATCATCATCAAGCTATTAGGACGGGACGGCTCGAGACCACGCCGGTATGGAGGCCTCGAGTAGGTCAGCGCGCCATGCCTCTATCGACCCCTAGTGTGTCACCTATACATGTACCCTAGGCCTCTCCTTGGAACTATAAAAGGGGAGGCCCGGGAGTGAACACGGACATCAGGCAACACAGCACCCACATGTAGAGGAGTCTCCATACTCCATCCCAGTTCATACGCACTTGTATTCGCCCCTGTACAAGCACTTAGGTGCAAGATAATACAAACTTCCCTCCCCCGCTGGACGTAGGGCCTTCTCTTGCCCGAACCAGGATAAATCTTTGTGTCTTCTTGCATCACCATCTGGAAAAGGGAGCACGCACACAAATTTAATCGTTGGCGTGACCCCCCATAGGAAAAACACCGACACTATGTCAACCAACTTTACCTTGCTTTGTTGGAGGAGAGGCATGTCATATATAAATGTGGGGGTGCACTCATCTCAAGTTGGAGAAGTCAAGTATGTTCAACTCATTTCTTAACTTGCAAAATCTCTTCTCATCAAGTGGCTTTGTGAATATGTCCACTAGTTGATCTTCGGTGCCAATGCTCTCAATGCTAATATCACCCTTTTGTTGATGGTCCCTTATGAAATGGTGCCTTATGTCAATGTGCTTGGTTCTTGAATGTTGAACCAGATTTTGTGTCATCTTGATTGCACTCTCATTGTCACATAATAAAGGCACATTCTTGAATTTGATTCCAAAGTCATTCAATGTAGCTTTCATCCAAAGCAATTGTGCACAACAACTACCGGCACTAATGTATTCGGCCTCGGCGGTTGATAGTGCAACATATTTTGTTTCTTTGATGACCATGAAACTAGAGACCTTCCTAGCAATTGACAAGTGCCACTTGTACTCATTCTATCAATCTTGCATCCACCATAGTCGGAGTCTGAATATCGAATCAACTCAAAGTTAGACCCCCTTGGGATACCATAATCCAACATCATGAGTGCCCTTGAGATACCTCAACATTCTTTTGGTTGCCTTCAAGTGACTTTCTCTAGGTGAAGCTTGGTATCTTGCACACTTGCACACACTAAACATTACATCCGGCCTTGATGCGGTGACAAAGAGCAAACTTCCAATCATGGACCGATATAGCTTTTGATCTACCATGTTGACACTTGCATCACTACCTAATTGATCATTTGTGCCCATAGGTGTGCTCATTGGTTTAGCTTCTTGCAACCCAAACTTCTTGATCATGTCCTTGATGTACTTTCCTTGACTAACAAAGGTGCCATTCTTCATTTGCTTGATTTGAAGACCAACGAAGTAACTAAGCTCTCCTATCATAGACATCTCAAATTCATTTGCCATCATTTTTCCAAACTCTTCACAAAAATCTTGATTGGTTGATCCAAAAATGATATCATCAACATAGATTTGCAACACAAACAAGTCATTGCCTAGCTTCTTGGTGAAGAGAGTAGTGTCAACCTTTCCCATCTTGAACCCTTTAGAGAGAAGGAAATCTCTCAATCTCTCATACCATGCTCTAGAGGCTTGCTTCAAACCATACAATGCCTTCTTGAGCTTGTAAACATGGTTGGGTTTCTTGTCATCTTCAAAACCGGGAGGTTGTTCAACATATACCAACTCATTGATGTATCCATTGAGAAATGCACTCTTCACATCCATTTGATAGAGCTCGATGTTGTGGGCACAAGCATAGGCTAATAGGATTCTAATTGCCTCCAATCTTGCAACCGGTGCATAAGTTTCTCCAAAGTCAGGACCTTCAATTTGAGTGTATTCTTGTGCTACTAATCTTGCTTTGTTTCTCACAACCACACCATCTTGATCTTGCTTGTTTCTAAAGACCCACTTGGTACCAATCACATTGTAGTTCTTTGGCCTCTCAACAAGCTCCCACACTTGATTTCTTGTGAAGTTGTTCAATTCTTCATGCATGGCATTTACCCAATCGGAATCCTTCAAAGCATCTTCTATTCTCTTTGGTTCTTCAAATGAGACAAATGAATAGTGCTCACAAAAGGATGCTAGCCTTGATCTTGTTTGCACACCACTTTGAATACCACCAATGACTTGATCCAATGGATGATCTCTTGCTATGCTTGTAGGTTGGAGTATTGGGAGTTGATTGCTTTCACTTGTTTGATTTTGATTTTGATCATTATCATGAGAGCCACTAGTACTAGCTTGATTTGTATCAATTTGCACTTCTTGATTGATCATGTGAATGTCATTATCATCATCAACTTACATTGGCCTTATATCACCAACATCCATGTTTCTCATTGCATTTGCCAATTGATCTCCCCTCACATCATCAAGATTTTGAGCTTCACTTTGAGATCCCTCAGTTTCATCAAACTCAACATCATGAACTTCTTCTAATGTGCCACTTGCCAAGTTCCAAACTCTATATGCCATGCTTGTGGTGGAATAACCAAGTAAGAACCCTTCATCACATTTCTTTTCAAACTTGCTCAATCTAGTGCCTTTCTTGAGAATATAGCATTTGCAACGAAACACTCTAAAGTATGCAATGTTGGGATTTCTTCCATTCAATAGCTCATATGGTGTCTTCCCAAGCTTCCCATGGCAATAGAGACGGTAGCTACAATAGCAAGCTGTGTTGATAGCTTCACTCCAAAATGAATGGCTAACATTGTATTCACTAAGAATAGATCTAGCCATGTCAATCAAGGTTCTATTCTTCCTTTCAACTACACCATTGGATTGAGGAGTGTATGTTGGAGAGAATTGATGTCCAATGCCAAGATCATCACACAATTCCTCAATTCTTGTGTTCTTGAATTCACTACCATTGTCACTTCTAATCTTCTTGATAGTGGTTTCAAACTCATTTTGCACCCTCTTGACAAAAGACTTGAATAGATCACAAACATCACTCTTGTCATAGAGGAAGAACACCCAAGTGTATCTAGTGTAGTCGTCTACTATCACAAATCCATATTTGTTGCCACCAATGCTAGTGTAGGTTGTTGGCCCAAATAAATCCATGTGCAATAGCTCAAATGCCTTTGATGTGCTCATTTCACTTTTCTTAGGATGTGCATTTCCAACTTGCTTTTCGGCTTGACAAGCACTACATGGTTTATCTTTCTCAAAGGTGACATCCTTCAAGCCTCTAACTAAGTCATGCCTCAATAGTTTGTTCAATTGTTTCATTCCAACATGACCAAGCCTTCTATGCCACAACCAACCCAAACTTGATTTGCTAATTAGGCACGATGTCAATTGAGTGTCACTATCATTGAAATCAACCAAGTATAAGCTACCATGCCTAAATCCTTTGAATATCAAGTTTGATCCATCAACACTAACAACCTCAACATCATCACTTCCAAAGATCCACTTGAAACCAAGGTCACAAAGTTGTGCAATTGACAAGAGATTGAAATCAAGGCTCTCAATAGCAACACATTTGATATGCTCATGTCATTTGAGATAGCAATTTTACCAAGCCCCTTGACCTTGCCTTTCTTGTTGTTGCCGAAGGTGATAGAATCAAAGCCACCATTTTGACTAGTATCAATTGATTTGAACATACAAGACTCTCCGGTCATATGTTGAGTGCACCCACTATCAAGCACTCAATGCCTTTCTCAGGCTTTGTAATTGACCTACAAGACAAGATCAATTCTTTTTAGGTACCCAAACTTGATTGGGTCCTCCAAGGTTAGCAACTAAGCTCTTTGGTACCCAAATGGCTTTCTTCTTTGAGCCCATCCATGGTGCACCAATGAACTTAGCATGAACACCTTTTGTATTCTTAGTAAGCACATAGAAAGAATTAAGCTTAATTGAGGATATATTTGCTTTGGATTTCTTGTTCATGCATTGTTGCTCTAAGTGACCAACTTGCTTGCAAGCTTTGCAATACCGGCCATTGTTCTTCACAAAACGTGTCTTGTGAGGAGCAAAGGCGGCCTTGCCTTTCTTTGGGTTATAGCCCAATCCCTCTTTATAGAGAGAAGCTCTTTGGCTACCCAAGCACATAAGCAAGCGGTCCTCACCACCATAAGCCTTAGCTAAAGTGTGATTGAGCTCTTTCACCTCCTTCTTGAGAATTTCATTCTCAACTTTTAGTGTGGTGTCACAAGTGAAACCATCACTACTAGATGAGGATGATGTAGATGTGCTACATGAAGGGTTAGTAGAAGCAATAACAATAGGCTTACTCAAGATATCACATGTTATGCCTATGTTGCAAGTTTTAGCTTTCTCAATTTTAGTTGACTCATTTTCACATTTGTTAACTAGAGAGGAATGAGCTTCTTCAAGCTTAGTGTGAGCCTTTTGAAGCTTCTTATGGTCTTCCTTTAGACTCTCATAAGATGCTCTAAGCTCATCAAGTTCTTGCTCAAGGGTTTTCTTATCCTTAAGCAAGGCCTTGCACTCCTTTCTAGTTTCTTTATAGTGATGAGTGCAATCTTCTAGCATAGTGATTAGTTCATCTTTAGTTGGTTCATCATCATCACTATCACTATCACTAGCATGGTCACTATCATCATCGAATGATACCTTAGTGGCCTTAGCCATGAAGCATGATGGAGTGTCGAAGATGGAGCTCTTTCCTTGAATTGCAATGCTAGCGTGCCCCTTCTTCTTGGTGCTCTCATCATCACTTGAGGAGTCATCACTATCCCAAGTTGCAACATGGGCATCACCCTTCTTCTTGTTTGAGCCTTTCTTCTTTTCTTGCTTCTTCTTTTGCTTCTTTCTTTCCTTCTTGATAGCATCCTCATCGTCACTATCATAGGGACACTTGGCGATATGATGATCCTTGCTAGGGCATCTAAAGCACCTCATGGAATGGTCATTCTTCTTGGAGGAGTTCTTCTTCCTTCTTGCCTGATAGCCCTTCTTCTTCATAAACTTGCCAAATCTCTTGACAAGAAGAGCCATCTCCTCATCTTCATTACTATCACAAGAGCTTGCTTCTTCTTCACTTGATGACTCTATCCTGGCTTTGCCCTTGGATGAGGAGGCCTTGAATGCCACACTTTTCTTCTTCTCATCATCCTTCTTCTCACCATCCTTCTTCTTCTTCTTGATCAACTCATCCTTCTCATCATCTTCTCTATAAGCATCATCGATCATCACTTCTTGAAACACTTGTTGGGGAGTTGATTCACTAAGTGTTGTCTTGACTAGCACGGTGATCAATGTGACAAATCTCTTGGGCAAGCTTCTCAAGAACTTCATAGAGAATTGAGTATCCTTCACTTCTTCCCCAAGTGCCTTGAGCTCATTCACAATAACTTGCAACCGGTGAAACATCTCTAGCACACTTTCATCTTCTTGCATCTTGAAGCTTGAGAACTTTTCTTGGAGGATGTATGCCTTGGCGGTCTTGGTTCCCTTGGTTTCCTCAAATGTTTCTTCTAATTTTGCCCATGCATCATGAGCAATCTCAATGTTCTTGATTTGCTCAAAGGTCTTGTCATCAAGAGCTTCATGAAGAGCACTAATGGCAATATCATTGCATTGTAGCTTCTTCTCTTCGACCGGTGTTGGTGCATTCTCATTTGCAACCTCAAACTTTGTTTCGGTTACTTTCCAAACCTCTCTATTGATTGACTTAAGATGAGCGGTCATCTTGACCTTCCAATAAGCATAATTGGTGCCATCAAAGAAAGGTGCCTTTTTGGTGTTGTTGATATGCAAACTTAGAGCCATTTCTTCACCGTAGGTTGTTAAGCCTCAAATAAACGGTGCCTCGGCCCCGATACCACTTGAAAGGTCCAAATTGCTAGAGGGGGTGAATAGCCTATTTAAAATTTCTAAAAACTTCAACTAGACAAGTTGGTTAGTAAAACAAAAGGCAAAGCTATTCTAGCACTAGCACAACTAAGCTATACAAGCCACCTACACAAATCTAGCAAGAAAGCTAAACACAAGTTACAACAAGAAAGCACAACTACAAACTTGCTACACTCCTAAACAAGAAGACTAAACTAAACAAGCTAAACAACTAGCAAGATAAACAAGTAAGTAAAGGAGTGGAGAGTGATTGTTATACCAACGTTGTAGAGTAGAGATATATCCAACCAATCACTCAGAATCACAAGAGAGTCCTCGGCAAGAGATGACACAAGATTTTTACCGAGGTTCACTTGCTTCCCGGCAAGCTAGTCCTCATTGTGGCGATACACCCACTTGATGGATCACAAGCTAATTGGCAATCCAAAGCCAAACCCTCAGCGGGTGCCGCACATCCACTCACAAGATGGGGATCCTCCAAGCCACGAGCAATCCACTAGAGTAGCCAATTGCAATCTCCCGCGGGGAAGGCTCAAGAACCCCTCACAAATCACTTGGTGAGGCTCGAAACAATCTCCAATCACGAGCTCGACACCTCCCTTGCACCAAGCCGTCTAGGGCGTCGGGAAACACCCAAGAGTAACAAGAAATCCACACTTGCAATCACCACCTAGTGCCACAAGAATGAAATCACAAATGCACAACACTAGGGTTTCTCAAATCCTCTCACCAAAGAGCACCAAGCTATGGGGATGGAGAGGAGAGGGAAGAGATGCTCTTGAAGCTCTCAGATCTATCACTAGAGCTCAATCTCTCACTTGAATGGAGCACAAAGCTTAGGGAGTGAGAGAGGAGGAGGGGAGAGCTTTCTCTACTCTTTGGAAGAGCCACCGGAAGTCAGAAAATGTGTTCTATGCGAAGTCCCCGGTTAGAAATAAGGGAAACGAGTATTTATAGTGTGGCACCGGAAGTTCCGGTGCCTCGGACCGGAACTTCCGGTCCGACCAGATCTTACCGTTGGAGCCTCGATCCAAGCAAATCTGACCGTTGTGGCCAAGCAGATCTGACCGTTGTGGGAGACTCGGACCCACCGGAAGTTCCATCAAAACTTTCGGTCAGAGACCGGAAGTGAATCCTGACACGCGAGGCCATGCGCAAAGGCTCCTATGCGGACTTCCAATCATGGACCGGAACTTTCGGTTATAGACCGGAACTTCTGGTCATGGACCGGAACTTCCGGTCAGACACCGAAAGTGTTTTCTCAAACACGAGCGCATCTCTCACAGCCCAACCGGAACTTTCTGTCAGGCTGACCGGAACTTCCGGTCAGGCACCGGAAGTACCACCGGAAGTTCCACCGGAACTTCCAGTCTTGCATTTTCAGCACCAACTCAAATCTTGTTAGGATGCTAACTTTTAGCTCCGAACTCCGAATTCGATGATCTTGGACATTTTGGAAAGCTTACTCAGAGGGCTATACAATCCATACGGATACTCAATCCAAGTCATAATGGATCAAAGCAGTATTTCAATCTAAAAGCCATCCTAATGTCCGGAGAACACCGAAAAGCCTCTTTCTCTTCTCCAAGTTGATCAAAATCAACTTCAACACCTTCTCCTTTGCAAAAGTGCCAACACCACCAAGTGTACACCACCATGTGCATGTGTGTTAGCATTTCACAAACAATTTTATAGGCTTTCTCATGCAACTCACCACGTCACTAAGCGCTAGGTATTTGCAATTGAGACTCACACTTAGTGGCACTAGATAACCATTGCAATTAAAGATTTCCCCTCTTTATAGTACGGCTATCTATCCTAAATCCGGTCAATCACTTCTCTACTCATCTTAGACCGGCAAAAGCAAAATCCTATGTTTATACCTTTGCCTTGATCACTTTACTCCTTGTCCATCACCATGATCTCCACTTCATGCCTTCTCTCTTTATGACCATGTGTCCACCACTCATGTCACGTTGCTCCTTCTTAAAATGTGTTGCTATGCCTAACTCAAATCACTTGAACACAAAGCATTGGCAACTTGGTCTCGTTAATTACCAAAACCAAACTTCGGCTTTCAGAAGCACCTGAGGATAATGCATCTACTACAGAGAAGAACGCTTACAAGAGAGCATGTGATGCTGATCTTGAAGTGAGTTGCCTCATGCTTGCTTGTATGGAACCTGAGCTACAGATGCAGTTCGAAAATAATCATACAGCGTATGATATTAGCATAGTGCTTAATGATATGTTCCAGGCTGAGGCTAGAACTGAAAGGTTCCAAGTCTCAAAAGCTTTTGTTGATTGCAAGCTAGCAGAGGGCGCAGCAGTTGGCCCACATGTAATCAAGATGGTTGGTTACACTTAGAGGTTAGAGAAGCTAGGCTTCCCAATTGGCCAAGAGTTGGCTACTGATTTCATTCTCTCGTCTCTTCTGCCCAGTTATGGAAACTTCATCTCGAACTACTGTTGGCATTTCTTAGCGTCACTACTAACGATAGACTATAAATCCATCATTAGCAATGGCACCAGAAATGTCGGGTGTTGGTATATCATAACTATCGTTATGCAGAGAGATAACCCAAGGCCTTTAACGGCGTCGGCCTTAGTAGTGCAGTCTGGTAACAATAATTAGGAATGCCGGATTGGCCATCCTAACCATCCTTACTTACGGTATGCAAAGGTGTAGCACGACACCAGATAAATGCATAGAGTTTACAATCTTAAGTAACGGTACTTAGGTACGCCAATCAATAGTTCATGAATATAAAGAATAAAGCTGCAAGCGAACAGAACTATCATTGTAGCATTTCATCCCATGAGTATTCAAGGGTTATTGTATTTAATCCCGTAGGAGGGCGTAACAAATGCATCTAGCTTGGTTTATAGCATGGTCACTTATTGAGATACATAGGTAGACATAGTCTAATTAGGGGTCACGGTAGGCTCTTAAAATATGGATAGTTGACACACTCATTGGGGCAACCTCAAGGAATAAAGAGAATAAGGAAATAAAAGAACTAAAGAATAACTACTTGAGCCGACATTGATCTTATATAACTATGCAAAGAATTGTTAGTAGAACATCTAATCAATATAACTAGAATTAGAACTAAGTCTGAGGCTCTAGGGAGATCCCCGCAGCTAGATATCCAGCCGATAGGGAATTTACAGAACTCCTACCAGAATACCTGATCGTGGGGGAATACCAGGGATGATAGGGCTGTCACTACCCTGCCACCTACCCGTCTACCTGAAAGATACCCGCGCATCCGCTGATCTCCGCATACCCGAGCACCTCGCCCGTGTAATTGGAAATGCCTCCTAGCCTCGTGGGACCACAACCCTTTGGATTGACAGGCTCGGCTAAGAGTGGCCATCACAGCCAACGAACCGTTACCCAATCTTAATCGTTTGTCTATTCATACTAATTTGATGAACGATGGAGAACAAGGATGAACACATCAAGAACATAGCACAAGAACTAAGAACTAGTTCATATACTATGAACAAGATATGAACACAACTATACTTTAATTCAATTGCATAATCATATAAATAAGATAAGAACTTGCTTATGGAGGAGAACTAAATTGTATTCATACCAAGAAGCTCTAAGATCCTCCAAGGAGACAAGCTCTCCTTGCTAGCTTTGCCTTGCTCTACTACTGAATCTAAACTAAAGAACAAGTGTAGAAATCTGAGGTGTATTGCTCCAAATGATGGTGTGTGTGTTGAATGGTGTGGATCCATCTATTTATAGCCCAACAAGGACGGTTCATGGCGATCTAAATTTGGTAGGAGGTGAAACCGTCCTATGCATGCCGCCATGCAACCGCATAAAAAAGGTGGGACCGAGTTGCCACCACAGGGGGTGCGGTCGCACCACTGGTGGGCCCCCCCTGGCCACCGCCTTCGCGTGGTCGGTTCGTCTCTGGGCCCTGATCCTTCCCGTGGTTACGGATGGATCCAGATCAGTGTTTTGGTTGGCTTTTCCATTTATCTTTGATTTGCGCCTTTTCTGAATACGCTTTCTTGAAGTGCGCTTTCTCGTGTCTTTTGCGCCTTTCCACGTGTCATACCTGAAATTAATATTTGCAACAAAACTTGTGGAATGGTTAGTTCAAAGCCCTACCATCTATTTATTTTATTTATTAAAATGATGTTTATAATTATAAGATAAGGGGTACCAACAACTCCCCCACATTTGGTCCTTTGCTCGTCCTCGAGTGAAGGCACTAAAGAACAAATGGGTTCATCTTCCTTGTCAAAAGAATCTGCATACAGGTTATTCCTAGCTTCACCTGGATATATGAACTTCAAAGTGTCTACCAAGCTATCTTGAGTAATTGAAACATCGAACAGCCTAGATTCAAATCCTCTAACATAGTCCCTATGCAGAAACTTGGGGTTTTGCAAGATTTTGAAAAATAAAGATAGCATATGTTTCTTGAATGATGCTGTCAAGTCCCTCATAATATGTGAGTGGTTCCTTACCAAGGCATAAAGAGTTGATGCCTTCTTTTTGATCATCCTACTTCTAAAAGGCTTATCCAGAGTTTTGGGTAGGTATGATGGTGGAACTTACTTACCCTGCATATGTTGTCGAGTCAAACTAGGACCATACCAGAGGGAGTGCGCCATACCCTTAGATCAGAATGTGCAAGTGTGTGGAATTTTTGGTGGAATCCTGTCACTATTTTTATTGCAACATTCCTTGCATCAAGACTCTCTTTTGAAATGAGATGAAAAACTTGAGAGGATATGGGCTATCACACAAATTTTATTTTATTTTTTTTATGGACGGTTATGAATCTTTCCCCGTTTTGCCCCTTTGGCTTTTTCTCATAATAATTTATATATATATATATAGCAGATTCCTATGGTTCTCATGAAAACAAAAGAGGGCTTTATGATAACAAATGCAAGGAATGTAATGAATGCACAATTCTTAGGGTGAGATATTGGCACTTTTATTTGGTGGATATATGTGCGCAACCCTTAGTGTGAGAGTTGGCGCAATTTTGGGTGGATGGAGAAAGCATGTTGTGCGCGACTACTCAGTGTGAGAGTCGGCTTTTATATGTTGGGTGCAAGTGAATTCTGATCTTTAGAGGCATGAAACATCTCTCAACAGTGGTCTAAAAATTTGACCAAACTCAACACAGAGCAAGCAGCATATGTAGAAGGTTTAATCATGAACAAATATTTGGCCATGGTAGGAATAAAGCTTGATCATTCAAGAAACTTGCTATTAAATTTTGCTTTTTATAAAAGAAAACGCATGTACTTTGCAAGAACCAGCAAGCATCATGTCATCCTACTATATCACATACGTCAATTACTTAGATAAAAGGGGGTCCCTATAACAAGTGTTCATAAATCTCTAGGGATATTAGCTAAGAATAAAAAGTATGCAAAAACATATTTGAACATAGGAGACATGTTCGATGGAGTACGAAGGTAACATCATTTTAAACATTTCATTTGAAAATCTTTTTGGGGGAAGAGAGTTTGCACAAACCGAGATTTTTGATGGAATAGTTCTTCCCCCACACTTGTTTTCTTTCCTATCATGGTTAGTCACAATATATATAGAAAACAAGTGCACAAGATAAACAAACTTTTTTTATTGATAACTTTGAATAGGCACATTACATTGGAAGGGAAAAATATTTGAAACATAAATATTGTGAAAAGGGAAAATGTGCCTAAACAAAGATTCATGCAGGAGGTGTGGTCTAAAGATCTTCAACAAGGCGACCAACACCTAAGGCTTCTGCGACCTTTCTAAGTTTAGTATTAAACTTGAAGCGAAACCTATTAACATCATCACTGAGGTTCCTAATCTCAGTGTTCTTTTCCTCTAGGTCGTCTTCTAAAACCCGTAACTCAGCACGTAGGCTAGCCTGCTTAGCTAAAAGCTCAGCTATGATATTGGGATCATCTTCTTCATCGCTGCTCTCGTACTGTCCTCCACGATGCTTGATTGACGGTTGTGGCAAGTGCCTCCTGATCCTAGGGAGAGTACTGGACGGTTCCGTCTTCTTGGCCTTGCCACCCATCTTGCTACCAGCATGATTGCCTTGCCTATCACCACTAGGGGCTTTTTTCATAAGTCCTATATTGCTAGTGGAAGAACAGGCAGTAGTGGGTATGTTGGCGGCGCTATTGGTGGGCGCTTTGTGGTTTGCTGGTAACAACGCTAACGACTTTCTCTTCTCAACATGGACCTCCTTGCTAGAACTCTCTTGGTAAGGTGCTATGTCTAGATTGGCTATGGCCTTGGGAGCATTGATCAGCGAGAGGGCATAGCTAGACATGGTCAAATCTGAAGAATGGGAGAGCTTAGCAATCTTCACAAAAGGGAGATGAGAAATGGTTGGTGTGAGAAGAAAAGAGGCATATGGAGGATTTTATAGGTGCTAACGCAGTCTCTGATCTGGAAACAACTTGATCGTAACCATGGACATGATGCTAATCAGTGCAGAAGAGGAAGGGAAAAAGATTGGGGCTGATTGGCGGACCTGGGGGTGCGCCCGCACCAGAGTGCGCCTGCACCACTGGGTCCACCAGTTGGCCTCAGTCTTTCGGGTATTTCTTTCCTGCTCTGAGTATTTCATGATCCTGGTTACGATCAATCGTGATGCGCAGGGGAATCAGAGTGATAGTGTGTGGGATAGAGTTTTGAATTTTGAAAACTTTCTAAAAGCTATCACACTATCATGCATTTATGAGTGATTGATACCCATGATCAAAAAGATTCAAAAATGAAGAAAAGATCATTGGGGCAATATGGACTACTCATAAATACAACAAATGCACCATTTATTCAAAACATAAATAGAAAGAATCTATTCAAAATAAATAAATAAGTCAAAAGAAAATATATATTTATATTTTTTATAAGTAAAAATTTACCTAGGGATAACTTACCGATTTACCTTCGGCAAGGGCTCATCTTTATAGTTCGTTGAGCGGGACTCTTCTCCCATTACTTCTTGATTGATGATGGCACATCCGTCTTGGGAGGAGTAGACGGTTGCACCTGCTTGGGCCTCCACTTTTGTAGTATCACCTTTGGAGGTGTGGAAGTGTCGAGGATACCAATAGGGGGTACCCTAACCAACACTCATGCCAAGAGGATTAGCAAATTGAGGTTCCAACTCGACGCTCCAACATCGACACAAAATCACCAGGGCTCGATGTCGACCGTAGCCTCGAACCTGGAAACAGGGTCTAGCAAACCGATAGGGGCTCGATGAGCCGCAACCGTCGAGTATGGAAGTGGCTCGAGCGAATCGATGGGCCTCAAGCGCAAAAGCGCCTCCCACCGCCTATCGCGGGTACGGAAGCCAGAGCATTTAATGCGTCTGCCATGCTCCCACCTAACCCGACAGTCACGGGAAATGTGATAGGGAACAAGCACCCGTCAAATCTCCACTTTTCCTAGCTTTATCCCCCCAAATGGACAAAGGTACAACTAGGCATAGTATAGCAGACGTGATGTCCCATCACAGTATCCCTCGAGGTGCCCGAAGTCGACGCTCCCGCGCAGCAAGGCCGCTCACGCGCCCGACCCTTGAGCGGACACATCCCTTCTCAGGGAAGGATCAGATGAGGAAAGTCAACGCTTCAACAACCCAAGACATGACTACTGCAATGATGTACAAGCATGCTTATGCCTGAACCAATCCGAGACGGTGTACAGGGGCTGAATCCGGAAGCACGCGCGCCATCATCATCAAAGTACGCTGTAACAAGACGGCTCGAGGCCACACCGGTACGGAGGCCTCGAGTAGGTCAGCGCGCCGTACTCCTATCGAGGCTTATTATAACGCCTACTCTCTGTAACCTAGGCCTCCCCTTGGAACTATAAAAAGGGACACTGAGGACGATATACGCATCACACACAATGCACAACTCGTAGAACACAGTTCACATACCACCACCAGCTTAGACTTAGAATCCTTGGCTACATCGGCTTGTATTCACCCCTGTACAAGCACTTAGGTGCAAGATAATACAAAATCCCCTCCCCCGCTGGACGTAGGGCCTTCTCTTGCCTGAACCAGGATAAATCTCTGTGTCATTCTTGCATCACCATCCGGAAGAGGGAGCACGCACACAAATTCAATCGTTAGTGTTACGCCCCCGGGGGCAAAACACCAACAGTTGGCGTGCCACGTAGGGATCCCACGTGTTACCACCAATTTCCCATCTCCTTCTAGATGGCCACTCTCGTCTCCCTGATCCCACGGTCCATAGTGATTTGGTTTGGGAGCCTCAAGTTCATGTCCACCGGCTTCAGCTACGACATGATCCTGCTCTCGATCAAAGGACCTGGAGGGGCTCGTATCGTGCCCGCACGATCAAAGGCTCCGAGATGGCCTCGCCACCATGCTTCCCCGCCTAAGAAGAAGCGTTGGCAGCATCGCCACCACCCCATCGCTGTCGCGCGAGCACCACCGCATGCGAGGCAGGCAGCAGAACAGGAGCCAGCGGCCTCACGCGCCAAGGCCATGGGTACGATGAGCCAGCGTCAGGACGGCTACGCGACAGCGTCAGGCGCTAGCGTGCCACGCGCACCCTCACCTCCGTCTGCACTGCAACCACATGGCCTGTTCGCCGCCAGGAGGACATACCCGTTCGGCTTGGACAACGCCACGACGTCACTCACCAAGACAATATGCTTAGGTGCCAGCCTGCCAGGACGTACGTTGAGCGACCACTGGTCCCCCCGTGCGATGCCGAGACACAGCAGCAAGCTCAGCCAATGGCCGAATAGCCATATTTTTCACGAGTGCATGGGCTCCGACGCCTAGGACCCGGACGGTACACCATCACCACGCTCAGGCAGCAGTTGGCGGAGGAGGGACGCGGATGCTTCTACACCACCGAGCCAGATCCTGACTTCGAATACGACAGCTACAAACCTACGAGGGAGTGCTTCAACATCGACGGGGCCGTGGCTACCACGGACGACACACAAGACGCCGCTGCCAGTGGTCAAGCCCCCGCAGCAAGGGAAGATCCCAGGACACCTGGAAACGATGAGTAGGTCACCCACCCACCACAGGACGACAAAGTCGCGCAACTTGTGCAACTACGAGAGCTCAGGGCTAAGCTTGACGAGGATCGTGAGCGCCTCGCCCAACTCGAGCGGGATCTCGAGCGAGACCAACCACACCCGCATGGCGGGAGCATGCACGGTCGTGCTCGAGAGGTATACCAACAGATCGTCAGGGATGAGGAGCCAGGTCAGCCGCTTCCCTCAAGTAGACTAGAACATCGTGGCAGTAACCATGCTGCTGCGTAACATGCCTGAGCCCTCAAACTCCCAGGCACGACGCATTTGAGACGAGGTGCAGGGTCTGCTCCACGTGGCGGCAGCACAACAAGCCGAAAGCTCAGCCTCTCGAGGTCGAGGGGCGGATACAGAAAAGCACATTGAGCTAGCCCGAACCGAAAGGGAGGTGACAGTTCATCAAGAAGCACCCCCTTGAGGTAGGAAAATGGCGCCCGTCTAAGAGCGCCTCATCGACAATTGAGGGCAGCACGACAAACGACATGACATTAATGAGCACCGCCGCCGCCGTCATGGGGATGCGGAGGAACGCGGTTACAGCGCCCATCGTGGTGGACGTTACGATAGCGACGAGGACCGAATGACTCCAGAGCCACCGGGCCCTCGAGTCTTCAGTAGGGCGATCTACAGCACGCCGCTGCCGAGTCTGTTTCGACCACCAACCAGCATCGCCGAGTACAATGGTGAAACCAAGCTAGAGTTGTGGTTGGTAGACTTCCGGCTGGCATGCCAGTTGGGAGGCGCTCGAGGGATGACCGAGCTATCATCCGCCAGTTGCCACTCTTCCTCTCGGATACCGTTCACAGGTGGCTTGAAGAACTCCCTGCCAATCAGATCCACGATTGGACTGATTTCGTCTAGGTGTTCGAGGGAAACTTCAAAGGGACCTACATACGCCCCGGTAATTCATGCGACCTCAGCAAGTGCAAGCAGAAATCAGGGGAATCCCAACGATAGTACGCTCGAAGCTTCTCCAAGCAACGCACTGAGCTCCCGCACATCTCCAACCATGATGTCATTTTGGCCTTTGTCTCAGACACCACATGCAAGGATTTGGTGTGAGAGTTAGGTCGAAACCGACCACAGACCATCGACGAGCTGATGGACGTAGTAGCAAACTATGCCGCTGGTGAGGAGGCGGTCGACGCTTTCTTTAACCATGAGGGTGGCAAGGAGAAAGTGCCGGTGGACAATGACGAAGGCCCTAGCAGAGGGTCCAAGAAGGGCAAAAAGAAGAAGAAAATGTGACCAATCAAGCGGGAGGCTCTTGACGATGATTTCGTCGCCGCCGTTGAGCGTAAAAAGCCTCGAGGCAACCTAGAAGGGGCCGTCTTCGAGAAAATGCTCAAGGAGCCCTGCCCTTACCACAAGGGAGGGGCCAATCATAAGCTCGAGGACTATCGTATGCTGAAAAAGTACTTCGACAGCCTGGGGCTGAAGAAGGACGATCAGAGGAAACACAAGAGCAACGACAGGGGGGAAACAAAGAAGATGAAGGGTTCCCAGCCGTCCACGACCGCTACATGATCTATGGCGGACCGTCGACGCAGCTCACAACAAGACAGCGTAAGCGGGAACGTCGTGAGGTCTTCGCCGCAAGGATGGCGGTGCCTCAGTACCTCAACTGGTCGAGCACCCCCATCACCTTCGATCGTGATGACCACCCCGACAGGGTGACCGCTCCCAGCGTCTACCCGCTCGTCGTTGACCCCATCATCATCAACACCTGACTCTCGATGGTATTGATGACGGCGGCAGCAGCCTCAACATCATCTACCTCAAGACCCTCGACCTCCTAGGCATTGAGAGGACCCAGCTCTAACCCAGCGTAGGCAGTTTTCATGGCGTTGTGCCAGGAAAGAAGACATTGCCATTAGGTCAAATCAACTTGCCAGTCTGTTTTGGCACAACGGCCAACTTTAGGAAGGAAGCCCTCACTTTCGAAGGGGTGGGTTTTCGAGGCACTTACCACACCATCGTCGGGCGACCGGGATATAACAAGTTCATGGCGATCCCTAACTACACTTACCTGAAGCTGAAGATGCCCGGGCCCAAGGGGGTCATCACCGTCAGCTCCTCCTACGAGCACGCATACAAATGCAACGTCGAGTGCGTCGAGTATGGGGAGGCAGTCGAGAGCTCTGCCGAACTCACCTCGAGGCTTGAGGCCCTCGCAGCTAAGGCTCCAGAGCCTAAGCACCATGCGGGCAGCTTCAAACCAGCAGAGGGCACAAAGAAAATACCGCTCGACCCCAACAGCTCTGACAACAAGGTGCTGACGATCAGCGCCAACCTCAACCCCAAACAGCAAGTCGTGCTCGTCGACTTTCTCTGTGCAAATGCCGACATGTTTGCATGGAGTTCCTCGGACATGACTAGCATACCGAGGAAGTCACTGAGCACTCCTTGGAGATTCGAGCCGGTTCCAAGCCCGTGAAGCAACGCTTACGCTGCTTCGATGAGGAAAAGCTTAAGATCATTGGCGAGGAAGTCCACAAGCTTTCGATGGCCGGATTCCTCAAGGAGGTTCATCATCCCGACTGGTTAGCAAATCCTGTATTAGTTAAGAAAATAAATGGGAAAATGAGGATGTGTGTCGGTTATATCAGTTTGAATAAAGCATGTCCAAAAGTTCCTTTTCCTTTACCACACATTGATCAAATTATCGATTCTACCGCGGGATGCGAGACCCTTTCGTTCCTTGATGCTTATTCTGGCTATGATCAAATAAAGATGAAAGAGCCTGACCAGCTCGCAACATCTTTCATCACGCCTTTTGGGATGTATTGTTACGTGACTATGCCCTTTGGGCTTCGTCACGTGTTCAGGGAGCACATAGGGTTGACAGTCGAGGCGTATGTCGACGACATCGTCGTCAAGTCAAAAAGACAGGGCGACCTGATTTGGGACCTCGAGATCGCCTTTAGGTGTTTGCGCACGAATAAAATCAAGCTCAATCCCGAGAAATGTGTCTTTGGCGTGTCTCGAGGCATGCTCCTAGGATACATCGTCTCCCAACGCGGCATCGAGGCTAACCCCAAAAAGGTTTTAGCCGTTGCCAAGATAGGGCCGATTCGAGACATTAAGGGCGTACAGAAAGTTACGGGCTGCCTAGCGGCGTTGAGCCATTTCATTTCGAGGCTAGGAGAAAAGGCATTGCCGTTGTACTGGCTCATCAAGAAAGCCAAACGCTTCACTTGGACTGTTGAGGCCGAGGAAGCTCTCGACAATCTAAAAAGGACGCTGACTACCGCTCTGATCCTAGTCCCCCCTCAACCCGGAGGACCTCTGCTCCTATACATCGCAGCAACGACCTCATCAGTGCGGCTGTGGTGGTCGAAAGGCCACAGGAAGGACACGCGTTACCAGTTCAGTGGCTGGTCTACTTCATCAGCGAGGTGCTCTCAGAAACGAAGGTATGATACCGCTAAGTTCAAAAATTGGTTTATGCCATGATTCTCGCTCGACGCAAGCTGTGCATTATTTTCTCGGTCACCCGATCACGGTGGTCTCGTCCTTCTTCTTGGGCGAGATCATCCAGAATCGAGAGGCCACCGGGAGGATCACCAAGTGGTCAGTCGAGCTCATGGGTGAGACCCTCACCTTCACCTCGCAAAGCCATCAAGTCTCAAGCACTGGCAGATTACATCATGGAATGGACGGACACCCAACTCCCCCCAGCCCAGTTTCAAGCAAAGCTTTGGACAATGTACTTCGATGGATCCCTCATGAAAACAGGAGCTAGGGCAGGCCTGCTATTCATCTCACCTCTTGGCATCCACATGAGGTACGTCATCAGAATACACTTCACCGCGTCTAACAATGTAGCAAAATATGAAGCCCTCGTCAACGGTCTAAAGATCACCATCGAGCTAGGAGTTCGACGCCTCGATGTTCGACGTGACTCTCAGCTGGTCCTCGACTAGGTCATGAAGGCTTCGAGCTGCCACGACCCAAGGATGGAAGCTTACTACAAGGAAGTACGCAAGCTCGAGGACAAGTTCCATGGCCTCGAGCTCATTCACGTCGTGCGACGATACGATGAAGCGGCCGATGAGCTCGCCAAGATAGCGTCCACTTGAGGTATTGTCCCACCAGATGCATTTTCAAGGGACCTGCGCGAGCCATCTGTCAACCTATGCATGGGGGCTAGCATCGAAACTTCTGCTCCCAAGCCTACCCACACGGTCGAGGCCCTATTAACGGCAGCAGAAGCAATGGTGGTCGAGCAAATTTCCCAGCGCCCCGGTCGACCATTCGACTGGCGCACACCTTTCCTCGATTGCCTGGTCTGATGTGAATTACTAGAAGATCGAGCCGAGGCCCACCGTATCGCTCAATGGGCCAAATCGTACATAATCTATGGCAAAAGCAAAGAACTGTACCGACGAAGCCCTCATGAAAACTGCATCACCATAGAGGAAGGTCAAAAACTCCTCGAGGACCTACACTCGGGGGCTTGTGGCCACCATGCAGCTCCGAGGACCCTCGTGGGAAATGCCTTCGGGCAAGGCTTCTACTGGCCAACGGCCGTCGCTGACACCATCGAGCTCATTCGCTCCTGCCACAGGTGCCAATTCTATGCCAAGCAAACCCACCTCCCCGCCCACGCTCTACAGATGATCCCCATCTCTTGACCATTCATAGTATGGGGCCTCGATCTCGTACGTCCTCTCCAAAGGGCAGCGGGTGGATACAACCATTTGCTGCCATCGACAAGTTCTCTAAATGGGTCGAGGCTCGACCCATCACAAACATCCGCTCCGAACAAGTTGTCCTCTTCTTCATCGACATCATCCACCGGTTTGGGATACCCAACATCATTATCACCGACAATGGCATGTAGTTCACCGACAAAAATTTCTTGGACTTCTGTGACCGACACCACATCCGTGTGAACTGGTCTGCAGTAGCTCACCCTCGAACTAACGGCCAGGTCGAACGAGCCAACGGCATGATCTTGCAAGGGCTCAAACCTAGAATCTACAACTGGTTGAAAAAATTCTGCAAGAAGTGGGTCAAGGAGCTCTCCTCGGTCCTATGGAGCCTAAGAACAATGCCAAGCAGGGCCATAAAGTATACCCTACTCTTCATGGTCTATGGCTCCGAGGCTGTGCTACCAACGGACCTTGAGTATGGGTCACCTCGACTCAAAGCCTACAACGAGCAGACAAACAAGGAGACTCGAGAGAACGCAGTCGACCAGCTCGAGGAAGATTGAGACATGGCCCTCCTCAACTCAGCAAGGTACTAGCAGAAGCTCCAACTCTACCACGATAAACATGTGCGCAAGAGAGACCTAAACATGGGCGACCTCGACCTGCGTCGAAGACAAAGCAACCAAGGACGCCACAAGCTCACTCCACCCTGGGAGGGCCCATACGTGGTAGCCGAGGTCTTGAAGCCAGGGACGTACAAGCTAGCAGACGAAAAGGGCACAGTCTTCACCAACGCATGGAACATCGAACAGCTACGTCGCTTCTACCCTTAGAGCTTCGAAGCATCTAAATTTTCATGCACATCTTGTACCAAAACCCTGTGAATGAATATGTCAATAAATGAAAGTACTTTTTCAAGCAGTAGACACTTATTACCGTTAGGAGGAAGTATCGACCATGACTCATCATAGCCGACACTCCCTCAGGCTAGTAGGGGGTCCCCCCCCACAGGTTCCTAAAAATCGAACGATTTATCCAAAAGCTCAACGTTATCTCTCTTCCATTTTTAGCCCTAAGAAAACCCCGCATGACCAAGGAGTAAAGGCACCTCGAGCCCCTTAAGGGTTGAGGGACGTCGAGCCTAAGAACCCCTACGCCTCCGGGCTATGGCAACTTACTCACTCCCTCACCCTCGAGGTAATTGAAGTCGCCCTAATAAAAGGCCGATCGAGAAACGTAAACTTAGGCAGCAAGGGAAGTAAAAGAAACTCGAGCATAAAAATAAATAAATATACATAAAAGCCACAAGTCTTAAGGCCACTCGAGTCACAGTGTTTAATCAGGACAAGAATATTACAATGGGTCTAGACACTCGGATTAGGCTCACAGGCCCTCAGTTTTCCCTTCTACCCCTAGTCTTCCGTGCCCGCGCCGGTCTTGGGAGGCAGCACTTCTGGCTCGAACAGCTTCGCCAGCCTTTCACCTAGAACTTCTGCGTCGGTGATCAAGGCAAGGAGCCTCTCCTCGTTCTTGGCGTCAGTCTTGGAGATGTCAGTGACGAAGCTGTGCGACACCACCTCCATATCGTAGGAGAAGCCTGAACAGACAACCGCCATCGCCCGCTTCACCCCGGTATGAAGTGCGTCCCACACCTGATCCTTTAGAGCGTCGCCTCGAGCCGATTCCCTTGACTCATCCGCTGGCTCGAGCTCCTAGGAGGTCGAGAGGTCGTTTATCGCAATCCTTAGTCGACTGGTTAGAGCGACCTCCCCCTCGAGCTGAGCCCTAGAGGATTGGGCGTCGGCTTGGGCGGCTAGAAGATCATCTTTAAGGACTGAAAAGTTCAAAGGAGAGTTAGACGATAGGAGAGAAAAACTCGACAAAAGAAACACAAGAGCATGAAAAACTTACCGCGAACCTTCTCCTCGAGAGCCGTGTTCTCACCAACTAAGTCGGTGTTGGCCCTCTCGATCTCCTTGTAAGGACAAGCCAGATCGGTATTTTTGACCCGTAGGTCCTCGATCATCTTACCCGACTGTAAGAGGGCTTCCTCCTTCTCTCGCAGCATTCTCTTCAGACGATCGACGTCGTCAGAAAGGCCACGAGAGCGGGTTCGCTCTACCTCGAGATCATCGTGGGCCTTCTTCCCAGCCTCCTCCGTGGCGCCTCGAGCGATTTCGCTCTTCAGATGTTCCTCTTTTATTCTGTGGTAAGCATTCTGGACGGCGACGAGGTCTGACTCAACGAGCCTCTTCTCCTTGTCGAGCTCGGTGGCCACACCATTATAACGTGCGGCCTTGGTAGCCACCTCCTCATTCAAGACGTCTTCCTCTTTGGCCCTCTCCAAGGCCTTTCGAGCGACTTGGGCGTCCTCCTCCGCCCGGGAGACCTTGCTGCCCATAGTGGATAAGGTCTCCTGAGCCTCATTCAGAGCAGCCTCCCTCTCCTTCTTATCCTCTAAAGCCACCATAAGATCCTTGTAGGCCTTGAGGAGTGTCGGTGTTTTCCCCACGGGGGGTCACACCAACGAGTGAATTTGTATGCGTGCTCCCTTTTCCAGATGGTGATGCAAGAAGACACAAAGATTTATCCTGGTTCAGGCAAGAGAAGGCCCTACGTCCAGCGGTGGAGGGAAGTTTGTATTATCTTGCACCTAAGTGCTTGTACAGGGGCGAATACAAGTGTGTATGAACTGGGATGGAGTATGGAGACTCCTCTACGTGTGGGTGTTGTGTTGCCTGATGTCTGTTCATTCCTGGGTCTCCCCTTTTATAGCTCCAAGGAGAGACCTAGGGTACATATATAGATGACAGAGTAGGGGTCGATAGAGGCATGGCGCGCTGACCTACTCGAGGCCTCCGTACCGGCGTGGTCTCGAGCCGTCCCGTCCCGACAGCTTGATGATGATCACGCGTGCCCTTATATCCCACTCCGTACGCCGTCTCGAGCCGGTTTGTCCGTTGCATGCCTGTACGTCCCGGCGGCTGATACGTCAGAGTGGTGACAGTGCCGTCGGTCGACACCTAACCCTTCCCCAGGAAGGAAACATGTCTGGTCGAGGGTCCGACGTCACGTAGCGCCTTGCTACCCAAAGTATTGACTTTTGGCGTCTCGAGGGGGTCCTGACTTGACGTTCCATCCCGGCTTCCCGTGCCCTGACATGCTCTAGGTCATTTGGTGGGGAAGGCTGCAAAAAGAATGACGGGATGGGTGCCTGTTCCCCATCACATTTCCCGTGACTAGCGTGTTAGGTGGGAAAGCGACCGGCGCATTAAATGCCCGGGTTCTCGTGCGCGCGTCAGGCGGCGTCCTCAGCGCTCGACGGCTCCTGGTTCGCTCGAGCCTATTTTCGTATTCGACGGTAATTGGTGCTCGACCCCTGAGCGGTTCGCTCGACGCCTTTTCCGTCTTCGAGGCTGCGGCCGTCGATGACCGTATGTATGGCTGATTTAGAACATCGATTTGAGGGCCTCGACCTGCGTATAGGTAATCTCGTTATGTGCATCAGTTAGGATACCGCTTACTGATATCCTCGACAGTAGCCCCCGAGTCTCCATTTGAGCGCTGGCGCTCGAATGGAGGCTGTATTCCTTGGTCGGGTTTTCGTGGGGGCGCGCGAGCGACCCCGTGGGGGTAGCCCCTGAGCCCTTGGAGGAGTTGTTGACTCCTTCAAGGGTTAAATCGCCTAATTCGCAGAAACACTGTCGACACCTAGTGGTGGAAGGTTTTAATTAGCTCGTTTTGTTTGGAGGTTTCGACATACTCTCGATAGAGCGAGCGTCTTCCACCCCAAATTGAGTTCCTAGCGGGTGGTCCAAGTGAGAACCTGTGCCCTTTTCGAGGGGGTCAGCTGTAGCCCGGAGGCGTTCTCATAAAGCAGGGTCGACGTGGTCGGGGATACTGATCTCGTTCGATAGAGTCCAGCGGCTCGATGCCTCCCGTCGGGGGAATTCCTCTCGACTGTCTCGACCCTACCTTGGACATCCCCAGCAAGGCTTCGAGGCGGGCCTTGATTTTCGACTACTCGCTGGGGATCCCTGACTCTGGTGCTCGGGATCGGCTGTCGAACCCTTTCGGCGGGTCAGCCTGCGACCTCTCGAGGCTTTCACGGGTACGCTCCTTGGCTTACAAGGGAAGGAAGAGGCCGTAGGCGGTTCGCCTTTTTGCTCGTTGGGCGCGCCTTTTTAGGTGGGAGCCGTCACGACACTGTGTTGGCGTAGAATTCGGAGCGCCCTGCCTGTGAGGAGGAAAGGGACCGTTAGACGGCGCATTTATGGGGGGAGTTACCTCATTTATCGGATCTGCCCATTGGTGGACCGCTGCCTATAAATACGTCGTGGCGTCGCCGCCGTTCTCCCTTTTGCCTCCCGTTGCCATCCTTGCCTTAGCCTCCTTGCCGTCCCATCTTCCTTGCCATCTCACGTGCGCGCACCCCCTCGAGCAGTAGCGAAACCGCCCTCCTTCCGTCCAAGATGCCTGTGAGACTCGTCGCCGCCGACGACTGGCGCCCGTCGTCGATGACGGAGCGCCGGTTGCTAGAGCTTGAGAGGGAGGGACTCCTGCGCCACCGCACCTTGCTGTCCTCACCGGAGTGGATCGCACCGCCAGCGGACCACCAGGAGCCCAATCCGCCCAAGGGCTACGTGGTGTCGTTCGCCAAGTTCCACCGCCATGGCTTGGGTGCTCCTCCGAGCCGCTTCATGTGGGCGCTTTGCCTTCATTACGGGGTGGAGCTCCAGCACTTCTCCCCAAACGCCATCACCGTCGCGACGGTCTTCGCCGCGGTGTGTGAGGGTTACTTGGGGATGATGCCCCACTGGGAGCTGTGGCTCCACCTCTACAGGGGCGAGCTCTTCAACGCCCCCACCGGGACCACCGGCGTAAGGAAGCATGTGCGGGCCGGGTGCCTCAACCTAGTGTTGAAGATGCAGAAGACGGAGAGGCCGCGCGAGTACATCCCGGTGGGGTTGTCATCGAACCACGCCGGATGGGACTCCTAGTGGTTCTACCTGAGGAACGTCGACGGTCTTCTCCTCGCTTACACAGGCCGTCTGATTACAGAGCGCCCGGACAACTGGACATACGGCGTCGTCCAAGAACACCAGTTGCGGCTCGACCCCCTCCTCGACGCCCTGAAGAAGCTGCGCCTGGAGGGCTTGTCCGCCGCTCTTGTCCTCTCGGCCGTCCTTCGTCGGAGGGTCCTCCCACTGATGTCTCGGGCGCTGAGGATGGATGAGATGGGGCCGGGCATTTCGTCCCAGGATCTCGAGGCATGCCGGATGTCTAACGAGGCTCTGGCGGACGACGAAAGCGCTGCCCGGGTTAGGGCGGCCATTGCCGGCGACTTTAAGTCGAAGCATGTCAATGGCTTCCCCATGAGGCCCGACGAGGGCTCGATCGATCTGGTATGCACTTCTCTCACACATAGCTTCGATTCTGGATTTTCCTCGATCCTTTTTAAGCCTACCTTTGTTCTGGCAGGGACGCATTGTAAAGGAGGACAAGGTCGACCGTGACAAACGGCGCCAGTCCGCCGAGAAACTAAAGTCTGCCAAGGACTCCAAGAAGAAAGGGAAAAAGAAGAAGAATCTCGACCACCAAGCGCTAGAGGCGCGTCGAGCTAAATCTAGGCAGAGGGGCGAGCCTGAAGAAGAATCCCCTAGTGAGGATGATGCTGGGGACGGTGACGACGACAGCGACGATTCCGAGGGGATGGCGTCTCATCTTGACCAGATCCTCGAAGGTCCGCCTCGAGGCGACGTCGACGCCCCACGGATGGGAGCACCAAAGGAGGGGCCAGGTGGATCTCACCGCCCCGCGCCGACACCCCTCCTGCGCCCGCGACCAATCGCGCCGCCCCGCGCCCCCAGCCCCCCTGCACCGAAGGCGGGTGGGCAAGCTAAGCCCCAGGCGACGGGGCCGCTGACCCGTGGTCATGTCGCGGCCTCCAAGAAGGGAGATACCGGCCGCCGGAGCACCAGTCTCGGTGCCCGTCAGGCAGGAGTCGCTGGGCTAAGTCCAGCGCCTGCCCTCGAGGGGCCTGGGGCCTTGATGTGGGGTGGCTCGAGGCCCACCGGTCGAGGTACTGGCAGGCGAGCTGTTCTCCCTGTGGGGTAAGTTCTTCGACGCTATGATTCTTCTTCTCCTGATTCTTCATGTTTTCTCATATTACGGTATTCTTTACGCCCGTTCCTCTTTCCTCAGGTTGAAGCGGACGCTTGAGCAAGCCCAGCCTTCGATGGCGAAGAGGCTCAAGGTGGGAGCAGCCTCCAAGGAGCCAGGTCTATAGCCTATTCATGGGACTTGTGTTGTTCTTACATTGGTCATCATAGTGACTGGCCTTTGTTTTTTGTTTCACAGGCTCCTCCGACCCTCGGCCTCCGACCGGCGCTGAGAGTGCCCCACCCCGTCCTGAGTCTGCCCCGTCGTCGCCGAAACGGGACGAGGCGCCCCAGACCCAAGGGCAAGAGGGAGCCCCCGAGCCTCCCCGATCGGGGGTCGAGGGGGATCCCATTACCATCAGTGATGGGTCTGCTAGCGATGGGACGTCGAGGGATGCCTGTCCTATGGACGAGGAGACCTCGACCTCTCTTGTCGCGGGACGGACGCCCTGGCCTGCCGGTCTTCGCTCCCTCGAGGAGCAGAGGAAGAAGGAGGAGGAGGAGGAGCGGGAGCGAGAGGCAAGGCGTCAACTGCAGGAGCAGGAGACGCAACGGCAGCTGTAGGAGCAGGGCCGCCAACAAGAGTCGCAGGAGCTCGAGGGGCAGCAGCAGCAGCAACAGGGGGGCCAACCGTTGGAGGAACCGCTCGAGCCCCCTCCTCACAGTCCGCCCCATCCAGTACCACCGGCGTCGCAAGAGCCCGGAGACCAGGAAAAAAATTTGCCGGTTTTCGGCCCTCCTACCCTAGCGTGGCTCCGTCCAGGGGCGCCCGCTGCGATCCCGGCAGAGTCGAGGCGGGCGGACGGTGTGGTGGCGCTTGCCTGCATGATGCGCACCCCTGTCGACCCCGAGTCTGAGATCAGGAGGACGATCTACGGTATGGACGGAATCACCCTAAGGTTCCTCCGGGAGCGTCGGGCGTGGGAGGACCGTATTCCCGCCGAGGAAGACGAGGCCGAGACATCGGGCAGTAAAGACGGCACCTGGAAGACGGTGGACGACGACGGGCGGCTCCCTTGGCTTGTGGACTTGTTCTTGCGCCATGGGGGATCCCTCGAGACCGTCGAGGACCTTATTCGCAGCGTCAAGGCGCGGGCTGACCGGGAGATGGAGAACTGGTGCCCCGATCGGATCCGTATCCGGGCTTCTACCAATCCATCCGAGCCCAACATCTTCCTGGACGATCGGAAGGAGGCCGAGAAGTGGGAACACGTCGAGGAGCTCCACCTTTGGATGAAGCACGTGGTGGGGCTCCTGTCGGACGTCATCAATAACGGGCTCGGGCCAACTTACTTTGTAAGTGTTTTTCGGTCCTTAATCCTCATGGAGCTTTTTGGTTTTGTGTTCTAACTGTTCGACCACCGGCTCGCAGGACATGAAAGAGACCTCCGATATCAAGTCAAGCTTTATTCATGCCACTAGGGGCAGCTGGGAGCAGCTCCCCCTCCTCAAAGACAAACTCCTGGAGTCCCAAGAGAAGCTCCTCAAAGCCTATAAAGATCTTCTGGCGCTCGAGGAGGAGAAGAAGGAGAGGGAGGCTGCCCTGGCCGAGGCTCGAGAGGCCTCAAAGAAAGCTATGGAAGAGGTCGTGCTTCTGAGGGAGCGGACTCTGTCTGTCGAGGAGGCTGCGTCCAAAGCCCGCGAGGAGGCCCTGTCCTATAAGAACGTCGCTGCTGATTTGGACAAGGAGAAGGGCCTCCTCAAGGCTGACCTGGATTCCCTTCGAGATTCCTTCCAGAGGATGAAGGTGGAACATGTGAACGGAGAGATCGCCAGGAGCGCTGCGGAAGAAGCCAAGAAGAAGGCCCTCGAGGATCTCGAGGAGGAGCGGGCTCGATCCCGTAGCCTTTCTGACGACATTGATCGTCTGAAGAGAGCGCTGCTGGAAAAAGATGGGGCCATCGCGCAAGCCGGCAAGGCGATCGAGGATCTGCGTGTTGCCAACACCGAGTTGGTGCGCTCCAACAGGGAGGTCGAGAGGGCCAACACTACCTTGGTTGGCGAGAACACGGCCCTGGAGGAGAGCATCCGCGGTATGTTTTTGTACTATCAAGTTGCTTTTCTAAGGTGTGTTTGGTGTGATCTAATTTACTCATGTCGGTTCTTGCAGGTCTCAAGGATGAGCTGCTGGCTGCCCAGGTTGAGGCCCGCTCCGTCAAGGCCCAGCTCGAGGGGGAGGTTACCTTGAACGGTCGTCTAAGGACTACGATAAGTGACCTCTCGGCTTCCTGGGAGCTCGAGCCTGCTGACGAGTCGAGGGAGGATGCCCGAGGCGACGCACTCGTCGACCAGCTATGCTACCCTGGAGCTACGCTGAGGGATAGGGTGCGGGATGCTCTTCACGTCGGAGTGAAGCGGGCGATGGCAGTGGTCTGCTCAGGCTTTTCTTACGACATGGAGGTGGTGTCCTACGGCTTCGTCACCGACATCTCTAAGACCGACGCGGAGAACGAGGAGAGGCTCCATGCCTTGATCGACGACGCAGAGGTTCCTGGGGAGAGGTTGGCTAAGCTGTTCGAACCAGAGGTACTGCCCCCTGAGACTAGCTCAGGCGCGGGTGAAGGTGATGAGGGCCGAGACGCTGACTGAGGCCTGCGAGCCTAAACTGGGTGCCTGGCCCCATTGTATAGTACTTTGTTAATTAAGTAACACAATGTTTTTTCGTAATTGTCAAATGTTTATCTGTCTTTCCACTCGAGGCCCCCTTATTTCCTTTTGCGCCTATGTCTGTAGCTCCCATTTGGCCTTTTGTTAAAGCGACCTCGATTATCTCGAGCGTGAGGTTGTGAGTAGAGGTGCCGTAGCCCAGGGGCGTAGGAGTCCTCAGGCTCGTTGTACCTCGGCCCTTAAGGGGCTCGAGGTGCCTTCACTACTCGACCGCGAGAGATTTTACAGACGGGAATGGAAGGATTATTTGGCTTTTTGACGCTTGGGGGGAGGGAATTACCCCCTTTGCTAGCCCCCGAGGGGGTATCGACTATGATGGGTCATAGTTGGTATCCCCTTCTAACCTTAAAATTTTGACCAGCGAAAAAGGTAAACCGTTCGAGGGAAAGATCTTTCTCATTCATGCGTTTATTCATAAGGTTTTGGTACAAAATGTACATGGAGACATAAAGCTTCGAAGTTCTAGGGGTAGAATCGACGTAGCTGTTCGATGTTCCACGCGTTGGTGAAGATCGCCCCTTTCTCGTCTGCCAGCTTGTACGTTCCTGGCTTTAGGACCTCGGCCACCACGTATGGGCCCTCCCAAGGTGGAGTCAGCTTGTGGCGTCCTTGATTGCTTTACCGCCGTCGGAGGACGAGGTCGCCCACGTTCAAGTCCCTCTTGCGCACGTGCTTGTCGTGGTAGCGTTGAAGCTTCTGCTGGTATCTGGCGGAATTGAGGAGGGCCATGTCTCGAGCTTCCTCGAGTTGATCGACCGCATTCTCTCGAGTTTCTTTATTTGATTGCTCGTTGTATGCTTTGAGTCGAGGGGATCCATACTCGAGGTCCGTTGGGAGAACAGCCTCAGAGCCGTAGACCATGAAGAATGGGGTGTATTTTGTGGCCCTGCTTGGCGTCGTGCTTAGGCTCCATAGGACCGAGGAAAGCTCCTCGACCCATTTCTTACCGAATTTCTTCAAGCGATTGTAGATCCTTGGTTTGAGCCCCTACAAAATCATACCATTAGCACGCTCGACCTGGCCGTTAGTTCGAGGGTGGGCCACTGCAGACCAGTTCACACGGATGTGATGCTGATCGCAGAAGTCCAAGAACTTTTTGCCGGTGAACTGAGTGCCGTTGTCGGTGATGATGACGTTGGGAATCCCAAACCGGTGGATGATGTCGGTGAAGAAAAGGACAGCCTGCTCGGAGCGGATATTGGTGATGGGTCGAGCCTTGATCCATTTGGAGAATTTGTCGATGGCCACCAGCAAGTGGGTGTACCCCCCTTTTGCCTTTTGTCGAGGCCCCACTAGGTCAAGCCCCCACACCGCAAATGGCCATGTGATGGGGATCATCTGAAGAGCGTGGGCGGGCAGATGCGTCTGTTTGGCGTAGAACTGACACCCATGACATGAGCGCACGAGCTCGATGGCATCAGCTATGGCCGTTGGCTAGTAAAAACCTTGTCGGAAGGCGTTCCCTACGAGGGTCCGTGGAGCAGCATGGTGGCAACAAGCCCCCGAGTGTAGGTCCTCGAGGAGTTTCCGGCCTTCTTCCACGGTGATGCAACGTTGCAAGACCCCCGTCGGGCTTTGTCGATATAGCTCATTATCCTCGCCATAAATTACATATGACTTGGCCCGTCGAGCGATACGGCGGGCCTCGGATCGATCTTCCGTTAACTCACAGCGGATTAGACAGTCGAGAAACGGCGTGCGCCAGTCAAACGGTCGACCGGGCCGCTGTTCCACCTCCATTACTTCAGCTGCCATTAGCAGCGCTTCGACGTTGTCGGCCTCCTGGGCTGGAGCGGCTTCGACACCAGCCCCCGAGCCCAAGTCGACGGACGGCTCATGTAGATCTCTTAAGAATGCGTCAGGTGGGATCGTGCCTCGAGTCGACACGATCTTGGCGAGTTTGTCGGCTGCCTCATTGTAGCGTCGGGCGATGTGGACGAGCTCGAGGCCGTGGAACTTGTCCTCGAGTCGACGCACCTCCTTGCAGTACGCCTCCATTTTTGGGTCGTGGCAGTTAGAGGCTTTCATTACTTGGTCGATGACGAGCTGGGAGTCGCCTCGAACGTCGAGGCGTCGAACTCCAAGCTCGATGGCGATCTTTAGACCGTTAACAAGGGCCTCGTACTCTGCAACATTGTTGGATGTGGCAAAATGTATCCTGATGATGTACCTCATATGAACGCCCAGGGGCGAGATGAACAGCAGGCCAGCCCTAGCCCCCGTCTTCATGAGAGACCCGTCGAAATACATCGTCCACAACTGGGAGTCTGTCCATTCCGCGACGAAATCCACCAGGGCTTGTGACTTGATAGCCTTGCGAGGTGCATAAGCGAGAGTCTCACTCATGAGCTCGACCGACCATTTGGCTATTCTTCCCGTGGCCTCCCTACTTTGGATTATCTCACCCAGGGGGAAGGACGAGACCACCGTGATTGGGTGGCCGAGGAAGTAGTGCTACAGCTTGCGTCGGGCGAGGATTACGGCGTAGATCAGCTTCTGAATCTGGGGGTAATGTGCCTTGGTCTCTGAGAGCACCTCGCTGACGAAATAGACCGGCCTCTGGACTGGCAACGCATGCCCCTCCTCCTGCCTTTCGACCACCACAGCTGCACTGACGACCTGGGTCGTCGAGGCAACATAAAGGAGCAGTGGCTCCGCGAGTTGAGGTGGGACCAGGACTGGTGCTGAGGTCAGTGTTTTCTTCAGGTTTTCGAGGGCTTCCTCGGCCTCGGGGGTCCAAGAGAAACGCTCGACCTTCTTCAGAAGTCGATACAGCGGCAACGCCTTTTCTCCTAACCTCGAGATGAAACGGCTCAGCGCCGCTAAACATCCCGTGACTCTCTGCACGCCCTTGATGTCTCGAATCGGCCCCATTCTTGTGATGGCCGCGACTTTCTCGGGGTTGGGCCCGATCCCGTGCTGGGAAATGATGTATCCCACGAGCATGCCTCGAGGCACGCCGAAAACACATTTCTCAGGGTTGAGTTTGATCTGGTTGGCGCGTAAGCAGCTGAAAGCGATCTCGAGGTCCTGGATCAGGTCTCCCCGTTGCTTTGACTTGACGACGATGTCGTCAACATAGGCCTCGACTGTCGGCCCTATATGCTTGCCAAACACATGGAGCATGCAGCGCTGGTACGTGGCTCCCGCGTTTCGAAGCCCGAACGGCATGGTTACATAGCAATACATCCCAAAAGGAGTGATGAAAGACGTCGCGAGCCGGTGAGACACTTTCATTTTTATTTGATGGTAACCAGAATATGCATCAAGGAAAGAAAGGGTTTCACATCCCACAGTAGAATCAACAATTTGATCAATAAGTGGTAATGGAAAGGGAACTTTTGGACATGCTTTATTTAAACTCGTATAATCGACACACATCCTCATTTTCCCATTCTTTTTCTTAACTAGTACAGGTTTGCTAACCAGTCGAGATGGTGAACCTCCTTGATGAATCCGGCTGTCAAAAGCTTGTGGACCTCCTTGCCAATGATCTTGCGCTTCTCCTCGTCGAATCGGCGCAACCGTTGCTTCACTGGCTTGGAACAGGCTCGAATTTCCAAGGAGTGCTCGGCGACTTCCCTCGGTATGCCTGGCATGTCCGAGGGACTCCATGCAAACATATCGGCGTTCGCACGGAGAAAGTCGACGAGCACAGCTTCCTATTTGGGGCCGAGGTCGGCGCTGATCGTCAGCACCTTGCCGTCGGAGTTGTTAGGGTCGAGCGGGATCTTCTTGGTTCCTTCCGCTGGCTCGCAGCTGCCCGCGTGGCGCTTGACTCTGGAGCCTCAGCGGCCAGGGCCTCGAGCTTCGAGACGAGCTCGGTGGAATTCTCGACCGCCTCCCCATACTCGACGCACTTGACGTCGCACTCGTAAGCGTGCTAGATGGAGGAGCTGACGGTGATGACGCCTTTGGGACCGGGCATCTTCAGCTTCAAGTAGGTGTAGTTGGGTATAGCCATGAATTTGGCGTAGCTCGGGCGCCCGATGATGGCGTGGTACGTGCCCCGGAATCCCACCACCTCAAAGGTGAGGGTCTCCTTTCTGAAGTTGGCCGCCATGCCAAAGCAAACCAGGAGGTCGATTCGACCCACTGGTAGAGCCTTCTTTCCTGGCACGACGCTATGGAAGCCGTCGGCGCTTGGTTGGAGCCACCCCCTGTCGATGCCTAGGAGGTCGAGGGTCTCGAGATAGATGATGTTGAGGCTGCTGCCGCCATCCATCAGCACCTTTGAGAGCCGGGTGTTGACGATGATGGGGTCGACGACGAGCGGGAAGACGCCCGGGGCAACCACCTTGTCGGGGTGGTCCTCTCGATCGAAGGTGATGGGGGTGCTCGACCAGCTGAGGTACTGGGGTACCGCCATTCTCACCGCGAAGACCTCATGGCGTTCCCTCTTACGTTGCCTTGTAGTTGTTGACGGTCCTTAAGTACTAAAATTAATAATCAAATAAACATGAAAAAGGATCAATATGAAACAAACATCTAGAATAGGGGTTTTATCTGACAGAATTCCACGAGCTTTGGTGTTTATCTATTTCTGCAGGGGTTTATCAGAAAATAGGGAGAGAAGGCCCACATGTCATGTTTACAACGAGATAATTACGTGCCGCGCAATTTTCCTCAATCTAGAAGGATCCAGAAGCCACGGGAACGAACGGGACGCGAATCGGGCTCGGCAGCTGGGCGGCCGCCCATCCCCCTTGGGCGCCCGCCCTGGCCAGGAAGCCAAACAGGACTCTGCTTCGGGGCAAGACTCCACCGACCTAAAGGATCAATCTAAACCATACAATCTATGTCGGTTTGATCCAATGGCTCACGTTCACTTGAGGGGACTATAAAACCAGACCCCATGGCCCCTGAAGGAGGGGAGGAGAAATCATTATTCAGAGGTAGCCATCAAAGTTAGGGTTTAGATCTCTCTCCCACAGAGAATTAGAATTAGCTACTCCCTAATCCTTCAAGTTTAGAGGTTGATTAGATAGCAATTAGAGAAGTAGAGCACTACGCTCTGGATTCGGATCTTCGGTAATAAAGATTGGTATTATTCATATCTTTCTCTAATTCTATTGTTCTAATTGCATTATGTCTTTAATTATTATGTTCTTAGTTTGCTCTAGTTCTATATTTGATATAGTTCTAATTGATAATGAGTTTATGTATAAGTTTGCAAAGCGCTTAGCTCTTGTCGCGAGGGAGTTAGGTGATAGATCACATGTGAGCGTGGTGCTTAGATGTTATTTATCTGCAAATGTATCCTATTGGCCGAGTCGTGTGGTAGTTCGTGATAGTGACAGCTTCGTTGATTCTTATATAGTCCACCCTCCGTTGATAGGACAGGCAGAACCGGTATTGTGGAGTAAGTCATGCGATGTTCTGATTTACTTTATCAATGTTCCTTATACATGAATGAAGAGTCTTTTATGCTATATATGATCTTGTAGATAACTAGAGTAGATTATGACTTAGTAGTTAGTAGATAACTTAGAATCCATTCTCTAGCTAATCCGACATCACCTACATATATGAGGAGTAGTCTATTTTCTAATCGCTGTGCTATCTACCCATGAACTTATACTTTATTATCATTATCTTTATGGTTTACCCCCTGCTAAAGTATGTGACTGTGTGACGAGTTTCTTATTAGTAATCATGTTCTTGCAAGTTTATCTCTAGTCTATGCCTTGATAGATTTTGCCCCTTGATTTAATTCCATCTTCTTAAGATCCCCTAAGCAAAATTATAAATAACGATACCTGGAATACTTATCCTGGTGAAATGCTACAATGAGGTGTTTTATCTGTGCGCTTGCGGATAGAATAGATTATTTTCTAGAGAGCCTTTACATTTATAAATACCTTTGTACACTCTGGCGCCATGCTAGGGATGACAACCTAGTATCTAAGTGGTGTTAGCTAGTGTCAACAGTAGTCAACTGCGTCGAGGGCCCACCATAGATCATGTTGCAGTCGTGGATGGCAGGGAAGCCGTCGTCGTCTTTGTTGCCCTCCTTGTCGCCACCCTTCTCCTTCTTTGGGTCGTCGCGTGCGTCCTTTTTGAACCCCAGACCGTCGAAATGCTTTTTCAGCATACGACAGTCCTTGAGCTTGTGGTTGGCTCCTCCCTTATGGTAAGGACATGGCTCCTCTAGCATCTTATCAAAGATGCCTCCATCTGGAGGGCCTCGAGGCCTCTTGCGTTCCATGGCGGCGACAAGATTGTCATCGAAATCTTCCCGCTAGAACTGCCGTGCTTTCTGCTTCTTCTTATTCTTCTTGGGCCCTCGACTGGGGGCCCCATCTTCATTGGTAGGCTGCTTGCCTTTCCTTCCTTCGTAGCTAAAGAAGGCACCGACCGCTTCCTCCCCTGCTGCGTAATTTGCCACTACGTCCATCAGCTCATCGATGGTCTGAGGGCGATTCCGGCCTAATTCCCGCACTAAGTCTCGACTGGTGGTACCAGAGACAAAGGCCAGGATGACATCATGGTCAGGGATATGCGGTAGCTCGGTGCGCTGTTTCGAGAAGCGTCGAGCGTACTCTCGAAGAGTTTCTCCTGACTTCTGCTTGCACTTGCTGAGGTCCCACGAGTTCCCAGGCCGTATGTAGGTCCCTTTGAAATTACCCTCGAAAACGCTAACCAAATCGACCCAGTCGTGAATCTGATCGGCTAGAAGTTCCTCGAGCCACCGACGGGCGGTGTCGGAGAGGAAGAGTGGTAGCTGTCTGATGATGGCTCGATCATCTCCTCGAGCGCCTCCTAGCTGACAGGCCAGCCTAAAATCGGCCAGCCACAACTCTGGTTTGGTTTCACCGTTGTACTTTGCGATGCTGGTCGGGGGTCGGAATGGACTGGGCAGGGGCGTGCTGCGGATTGCCCTATGTTGACGGTCCTTAAGTACTAAAATTAATAATCAAATAAACATTAAAAAGGATCAATATGAAACAAACATCTAGAATTAGGGTTTTACCTGACAGAATTCCACGAGCTTTGGAGTTTATCTATTTCTGCAGGGGGTTATCAGAGAATATGGAGAGAAGGCCCACATATCATGTTTACAACGAGATAATTACGTGCCGCGCAATTTTCCTCAATCTAGAAGAGTCTAGAAGCCACGGGAACGAACGAGAGCATGATCGGGCTCGGGGGCAGGGCGGCCGCCCACCCCCCTTGGGCGCCCGCCCAGGGTTGGAACCCAATCGGGACTCTGCTTTGGGGCTAAACTCCACCGACCTAAAGGATCAATCTAAACCACACAATCAATGTCGGTTTGATCTGACGGCCCAAATTCACTTGAGGGGACTATAAAACCAGACCCCCTGGCCCCTGGAGGAGAGAGGAGAAGAGAAGAAATAATTATTCAGAGGTAGCCATCAAGTTATGGTTTAGAGCTTCTCTCCCACAGAGAATTAGAATTAGCTACTCCCTAATCCTTCAAGTTTAGAGGTTTGATTAGATAGCAATTAGAGAAGTAGAGCACTACGCTCTGGATTCGGATCTTCGGTAATAAAGATTGGTATTATTCATATCTTTCTCTAATTCTTTGTTCTAATTGCATTATGTCTCTAATTATTATGTTCTTAGTTTGCTCTAGTTCTATATTTGATATAGTTCTAATTGATAATGAGTTTATGTATAAGTTTGCAAAGCGCTTAACTCTTGACGCGAGGGAGTTAGGTGATAGATCACATGTGAGCGTGGTGCTTAGATGTTATTTATCTGCAACTGTATCCTATTGGCTGGGTCGTGTGGTAGTTCGCGATAGTGACAGCTTCATTGATTCTTATATAGTCCACCCTTCGTTGATAGGATAGGCAGAACCGGTATTTTGGAGTAAGTCATTCGATGCTCTGATTTACTTAATCAATGTTCCTTATACATGAATGAAGAGTCTTTTATGCTATATATGATCTTGTAGATAACTAGAGTAGATTATGACTTAGTAGTTAGTAGATAACTTAGAATCCATTCTCTAGCTAATCCGACATCACCTACATATATGAGGAGTAGTCTATTTTCTAATCGCTGTGTTATTTATCCCTTGAACTTATAATTCATTATCATTATCTTTATGGTTTACCCCCTGCTAAAGTAAGTGACTGTGTGACGAGTTTCTCATTAGTAATCATGTTCTTGCAAGTTTATCTCTAGTCTATGCCTTGATAGATTTTGCCCTTAATTTAATCTCCTTAGTTCTCTTGAGCAAAATTATAACTAACGATACCTGGAATACTTATCTTGGTGAAATGCTACAATGAGGTGTTTTATCTGTGCGCTTGCGGATAGAATAGATTATTTTCTAGAGAGCCTTTACATTTATAAATACCTTTGTACACTCTGGCACCATGCTGGGGATGACAACCTAGTATCTAAGTGGTGTTAGCTAGTGTCAACAAGCATTTCTGGCGCCGTTGCCGGGGAATTATACGAGTCTCAGGAATAAGTCATAAAGGGGAACAAAAGGGTAATACTTAGGAATGGTAAGGAAAGTTAGAAAATCAGTCAAGGTTATTCATATAAAATATTAGACTAGACTATAGAGAAATAATTGCATAAAAACAGCTACTAAGTGAGAAATCATAACAAGGCACCTCTGCTTTGGCAGGTTCACCCTGTTGTTTTTCTATTTTTATATTTTTATACAGGGTATATCAGGATTGACTTTGGGTACATTCAACTCTTCATCATCAGAACCAATGCAATCAAGACAAGATGAAGCTAGCTACCAATTGCTGAAGCTATGGCACAGAAGAACCTACAAGAATTCTCTGCTCCAAGCCTTGAGAACATTCCAACTGGTCCAAGATTTGGAGTAGAAGAAGGAATACCTGAGTTTGAGCTCAAGTCAAGCCTCATGAATCTGGTGCAAGCTATACAATTCAGTGGAAAGGCACATGAAGATGCTAGTGTACACTTGCAGAATTTTTTAGAGATTGGGAGCACAATCCACATCAACGGAGTTGACAAAGACGTCATACTGCTTCGCTTTTTTCCATTCTCAATAGAAGGGAAAGCAAGGAAGTGGTTCTACACTCATCAAGATAACATCAACAACTGGACGAACTTGTCAGATGCCTTTCTATCGAAGTTTTTCCCTATAGGCAAAACAACTGCCTTAAGAGGAAATATTGTCAGTTTCCAACAGTAGAAGACAGAAACCATTTCAGAAGCATGGGAGCGTTTTCAAGGATACATATCAGATTGTCCTCACCATGGAATGGCCACATGGTTACTTATGCAGACCTTCTACCATGGATTAATCCAGAAGGCTCGTGAGTGCCTAGATGCATCTGCTAAAGGATCATTCTTGGAGCCTACAACTGGAAAAGCAGAGATACTTTTGGATAAGATAGTAGAAAACCAAAGCTGGTTCCGAGATAAAGCTCAACAATGTCATCAAACTGAAGAAATACCAGAAGAAGTAAATGCATTATCAACTAAGATGGGAAATTTGCTCCATTGGATTGACCAGAGCGCCAAGTATAAAGAAGATCAAAGGGCCATTGAGACAGCATACAAATATCAACCAACTTCGAGTCAACCCAATAGCAAAGGTATGAATTCAGGTAATACAGTCAAGCAACTTTCATTAAAAGAGATAATTGCTCAACAAACCAAAATTAATGATGAAGTTAAACAAAGGCTAGATACAAATGAATCATCTCTAAAAGATATACACAATAAAATGGATTTTCTACTAACTGCCTTTGATGAGCAAAACACTCTTGTCGGTGTTTTCCCCCGGGGGGTCACACCAACGAGTAAATTTGTATGCGTGCTCCCTTTCCCGGATGGTGATGCAAGAAGACACAGAGATTTATCCTGGTTCGGGCAAGAGAAGGCCCTACGTCCAGCGGGGGGGAGAGAGTTTGTATTATCTCGCACCTAAGTGCTTGTACAGGGGCGAATACAAGCGTGGTATGAAGTGTGGAGCTCTACTACGTATGAGCATGGTCTTGTGTCGTGATCTCTCCTGTTCTATTCCTGAGTCCCTCCTTTTATAGTTCCAAGGAGGGACCTAGGGTACATGTATAGGTGTAAGAATAGGAGTCGATAGCAGCATGGAGCGCTGACCTACTCGAGGCTTCCGTACCGGCATGACCTCGAGCCGTCCTGTCTTAATAGCCTGGTGATGATCACGCGTGCCCCTGCATTCTGCTCTGCGCGCCGTCTTGGATTGGTTCGACGGATGCACGCTTGTACGATCCGGCGGAGTGGTTGGGATGTAGTCAGTCGACGCCCAACCCGTCCCCTGGAAGGATTTCTGTCTGGTCGAGGGTCAGATGCCGTACATTGTGCGGATATCCGGAGCGCTGACTTTAGACGTCTCGAGGGGGTCCCGATTAGACGTCCCATCCTTATTTCCCGCGCCCTGTCATGCCCTGGGTCGTTCGGCGGGAAGGCTGCAAAAAGATTGATGGGACGGAAGCCTGTTCCCTATCACGCCTCCCGTGACCTGTGTGTTAGGTGGGGAAGCATCAGGCGCATTTAATGCTCCGGCCCGCGTGCGCGCGTCAGGCGGCGGACGGCGACCTTGCGCTCGACGCCCCCCGGTTCGCGTGAGCCTGTTCCGTATTCGACGGTAACCGGCGCTGACGCCTGATCGATTCGCTCGACGCTATTTCCGTCTTCGAGGTTGCGGCCATCGATGGTCGTGCGTGTGTGCGGACGGAGCGTCGAATCGAGGCGCTAGTTTTACGTACGGATGGTTTCGTTATTCGCGTTGGTGAGGGTACCCCTTGTTGATACCCTCGACAGTAGCCCCCGAGTCTCCATTCGAGCGCTGGCGCTCGAGTGGAGACTTTTGTCTTTTCAGTCGAGGTTCCGCGGGGGCGCGCGAGCGACCCCGCGGGGGTAGCCCCCGAGCCCTCGAGGGAGTATTTAACTCCCTTGGGGGTTATTTTGCCTAATTTGCAGAGACACTGTCGACACCAGTGGTGGAAGGTTCTGATCGGCTTTGCCTTGCGTGGAGGTTTCGACGTACTCTCGATAGAGCGAGCGTCTTCCACTCCAGATCGAGTTCCTAGCGGGTAGTCCAAGTGAGAACCCGTGCCCCTTTCGAGGGGGTCAGCTGTAGCCCGGAGGCGTTCTCATAAAGCTGGGTCGACGTGGTCGGGGATACCGGTCTCATTCGATAGAGTCCAGCGGCTCGATGCCTCCCGTCGGGGGGATTCCTCTCGACTGTCTCGACCCTGCCTTGGACATCGCCAGCGAGTTTTCGAGGCATGCCTCGATTTTCGACCACTCGCTGGGGACCCCTGACTCTTGGTGCTCGAGATCGGCTGTCGAACCCTTTCGACGGGCCAGCCCTCGACCTCTCGAGACTATTGTGGGCGCGTATCTTGGCTTACAAAGCAAGGAAGCTGCCTTGCCGGTTCGTCTTTCCGCCCGTTGGGCGCACCTTTTGAGGTAAGTGACGTTGCGACGCTGTATCGGCGGGGAATCCGGAGCGTCCGGCCTGTGAGGAGAGAAAGGACCGTTAGACGGCGCATTTATGGGGGGAGTTACCTCATTTATCGGATCCGTCCGTTGGTTGGCCGCTATCTATAAGTACGCCGTGGCGCTGCTCCATTCTTTCTCTCCTCTTCCGTTCTCTCGCCTCCGTCTTCTTGCTGCCTTTGCTCTCTTGCTTCCTTCACACGCGCGTGCACCCCCTCGAGCGGTAGCGAATCCACCGTATTCCAACCAAGATGCCTGTGAGGCTTGTTGCCGCCGACGACTGGCGTCCATCGTTGATGACGGACCGCCGCCTGCTAGAGCTCGAGAATGAAGGGCTCTTGCGCCGCCGCAACTCGCAGTCTTCGCCGGAGTGGATCGCGCCGCCGGCGAGTCACAGGGAGCCCCAGCCACCCGAGGGCTACGTGGTGTCATTCGCCAAATTCCACCGCCATGGCCTGGGCGCTCCCCCGAGCCGCTTTATGCGGGCTCTCTGCTTCCACTACGGGGTGGAGCTCCAGCATTTTTCCCCGAACGCCATCACCGTCGCGGCGGTCTTCGCTGTGCGAGGGTTATCTGGGGATAATGCCCCATTGGGATCTATGGCTTCACCTCTACAGGGGCGAACTTTTCAATGCCCCCACCGGGACCACCGGCGTGAGGAAACCCGTGCGGGCCGGATGCCTCAACCTGGTGTTGAAGACGAAGAAGACGGAGAGGCCGCGCGAGTACATCCCGGTGGGGCTGTCGTCGAACCATGCTGGGTGGGACTCCCAGTGGTTCTATCTGAGAAACGACGACGGTCTCTTCCCCGTCTACACAGGCCGTCTGATCTCGGAGCGCCCAGACAACTGGACGTACGGCGTCGTCCAGGAGCACCAGTCACGGCTCGACCCCCTCCTCGACGTTATGAAGAGGCTGCGCTTGGAGGGCCTGTCCGCCGCTCTCGTCCTCTCGGCCGTCCATCGTCGGAGGGTCCTTCCCCTGATGTCTCGGCCGTTGAGGATGGACGAAATGGGGCCGGGCGTCTCGTCCCGGGATCTCGAGGCTTGCCGGATGTCCAACGTGGCTCTGGCGGACGATGAGGTCGCCGCCCGGGTCAGGGCGGCCATCGCCGGAGATTTCAAGCCGTCGCACGTTAACGGCTTCCCTATGAGGCCTGATGAAGGCTCGGTCGATTTGGTATGTCTTCTTCCTCGTGGTAGCCTTGACTCTGGGTTCCTTTTCCACCCCTTTTTTCTGATTCTATTTTTACTATGGCAGGGGCGGATCGACGTTCGATCCTCGAGGCCCCCGGTGAAGGAGGACGAAGTCGATCGCGACGCGCGGCGCCGTTCCGCCGAGAAATCGAAGTCCGTCAAGGACTCTAAGAAGAAAGGGGAGAAGAAGAAAAACCTTGACCGGCAAGCTTTAGAGGCGCGTCAGTCCAAATCCAGGCAGAGGGGAGAGCCTGAAGAAGAGTCCCCCAGCGAGAAAGATGATGACGACGATGAGGATAGTGAGGACTCCGAGGGGATGGCGTCTCGCCTTGACCGGATCCTCGGGGGTCCATCTCAAGGCGAAGCCGACGCTCCTCGGGTGGAAGCTTCGTCGGAGGGCCCAGGCGGATCCCTCCGTCCTCGCGCCGATACCCCTCCCGCGCCCAAGGTTGATCAAGTTTTTCGAGCCTGAGGTGCTCCCTCCTGAGGCTAGCTCGGGCGGAGGCGAGGGCGGTGAGGATCGTGCCGCGGACTGAGGCCTGCGAGCCTGCTCAGGGCGCCTGAGGCCCCTTGTACGATACTTTGTTAATTCTGTGGGTAACTGATGCTGTATCACTTTCGTAATTGTTAAATGCTTATTTTGTCTCTCCGCTTGATGCTTTCGTTTCTCTTTGCGCCTACGTTTGTATCCCTTGCTCGATTTTTCGTAAAAGACCACCTCGATCACTTCAATGGTGGGGAAGTGAGTAGAGTTTCCGTAGCCCGGGGGCGTAGGAGTTCTCCAGCTCGTTGTCCCTCGGCCTTGAGTCGAGGTGACCCATACTCGAGGTCTGTGGGGAGGATAGCCTCAGAGCCGTAGATCATGAAGAACGGGGTGTATTTTGTGGCCCTGCTTGGTGTTGTCCTAAGGCTCCATAGGACTGAGGAAAGCTCCTCGACCCATTTTTTTGCCGAATTTCTTCAATCGATTGTAGATCCTTGGCTTGAGTCCTTGCAAAATCATGCCGTTGGCACGCTCGACTTGGCCGTTAGTTCGAGGGTGGGCTACTGCAGACCAGTTCACACGGATGTGATGCCGATCGCAGAAGTCCAAGAACTTTTTGCCGGTGAACTGGGTGCCGTTGTCGGTGATGATGACATTGGGGATCCCAAACCGATGGATGATGTCGGTGAAGAAAAGGACGGCCTGCTCGGAGCAGATGTTGGTGATGGGTCGAGCCTCGATCTATTTGGAGAACTTGTCAATGGCCACTAGCAAATGGGTGAATCCTCCTTTCGCCTTTTGTAGAGGTCCTACTAAATCGAGCCCCCACACCGCAAACGGCCAGGTAATGGGGATCATCTGAAGAGCGTGGGCAGGCAGATGCGTCTGCTTGGCGTAGAACTGACACCCGTGACATGATCGTACGAGCTCGATGGCGTCCGCCATGGCCGTTGGCCAGTAGAATCCTTGTCGAAAAGCGTTCCCTACAAGGGTCCGTGGAGCGGCGTGGTGACCGCAAGCCCCCGAGTGCAGGTCATCGAGGAGTTTTCGGCCTTCTTCCACGGTGATGCAACGTTGTAAGACCCCCGTCGGGCTCCGTCGATATAGCTCGTTGTCTTCGCCATAGATCACATATGATTTGGCCCGTCGAGCGATACGACGAGCTTCTGACCTGTCTTCTGGCAACTCGCCGCGGATAAGGCAGTCGAGGAACGGTGTGCGCCAATCGAATGGTCGACCTGGTCGTCGTTCTATCTCCATCATCTCTTCCACCATCAAGAGCGTATCGACAGCATTGGTTGGTTGGGCGGTGGTGGCGTCGACGCCAGCCCCCGTGCCTAGGTCGACGGATGGCTCGTGAAGATCTTTTGAGAATGCATCAGGCGGCACCGTGCCTCTGGTCGATGCGATCTTGGCGAGTTCGTCGGCTGCCTCGTTGTAGCGTCGAGCGATATGGACAAGCTCGAGACCGTGGAACCTGTCCTCGAGTCGACGGACCTCCTTGCAGTACGCTTCCATTTTTGGGTCGTGGCAGCTCGAGGTTTTCATTACTTGGTCGATGACGAGTTGGGAGTCACCTCGGACGTCGAGGCGTCGGACTCCTAACTCGATAGCGATCTTGAGACCGTTGACGAGGGCCTCATATTCTGCGACATTGTTAGATGCGGCAAAATGAATCCTGATTACGTACCTCATGTGGACGCCCAAGGGTGAGATGAACAGCAGGCCGGCTCCGGCTCCAGTTTTCATGAGTGACCCATCGAAATACATCGTCCATAGTTCCGCCTGGACCTGGGTCGCGGGGAGCTGGGTGTCCGTCCATTCTGCAATGAAGTCTACCAGGGCCTGCGATTTGATGGCCTTGCGAGGCGCATAAGTGAGAGTCTCACTCATGAGCTCAACCGACCATTTTGCTATTCTTCCCGTGGCTTCTTTGCTCTGGATTATTTCGCCTAAAGGAAAAGACGAGACCACCGTGATGGGGTGGCCAAGGAAGTAATGCTGCAGCTTGCGACGGGCAAGGATTACGGCATAAATCAGCTTCTGGATTTGGGGATAACGTGCTTTGGTCTCCGAAAGCACCTCGCTGATGAAATATACTGGCCTCTGAACCGGTAGCGGATGTCCCTCCTCCTGCCTCTCGACCACCACCGCCGCGCTGACGACCTGGGTCGTCGACGCGACGTAGAGGAGCAGCGGCTCTGCAGGTTGAGGTGGAACCAGGACTGGTGCCGAGGTCAGCGTCTTCTTCAGCCTTTCGAGTGCTTCCTCGGCCTCGGGGGTCCAAGAAAAGCGCTCGACCTTCTTTAGGAGTCGATATAATGGTAATGCCTTTTCTCCTAGTCTCGAGATGAAACGGCTCAGAGCCGCCAGGCACCCCGTGACTCTCTGTACACCCTTGATGTCTCGGATCGGCCCCATTTTCGTGATGGCCGAGACTTTCTCGGGGTTGGCCTCGATGCCGCGCTGCGAAACGATGTATCCTAGGAGCATGCCTCGAGGCACACCGAAAACGCACTTCTCGGGATTGAGCTTGATCCGGCTGGTGCGTAGGCAGCTAAAGGCAATCTCGAGGTCCTGGATCAGGTCTCCTCGTCGCTTTGACTTGACGACAATGTCGTCGACGTAGGCCTCGACCGTTGACCCTATATGTTCGCCAAATACGTGGAGCATGCAACGTTGATACGTGGCTCCCGCGTTTCGAAGCCCAAATGGCATGGTCACGTAGCAATACATCCCAAAAGGCGTGATGAAAGAGGTCGCGAGCTGGTCGGACTCCTTCATTTTTATTTGGTGGTAACCAGAATATGCATCAAGGAAAGAAAGGGTTTCACATCCCGCGGTAGAATCGACAATCTGATCAATGCGTGGCAATGGAAAGGGAACTTTTGGACATGCTTTATTCAGACTAGTATAATTGACACACATCCTCATTTTCCCATTCTTTTTCTTAACTAATACAGGGTTTGCTAACCAGTCAGGATGATGAACCTCCTTGATGAATCCGGCCGTCAAAAGCTTGTGGACTTCCTTGCCAATGATCTTGCGCTTCTCCTCATCGAATCGGCGCAACCGCTGCTTCACTGGCTTGGAACCGGCTCGAATCTCCAAGGAGTGCTCGGCGACTTCCCTCGGTATGCCTGGCATGTCCGAGGGACTCCATGCAAACATATCAGCATTTGCACGGAGAAAGTCGACGAGCACGGCTTCCTATTTGGGGTCGAGGTCGGCGCTGATCGTCAGCACTTTGCCATCGGAGTTGTTGGGGTCGAGCGGGATCTTCTTGGTTCCTTCCGCCGCCTCGAAGCTGCCCGCATGACGCTTAGGCTCTGGAGCCTCAGCGGCCATGGCCTCGAGCTTTGCAACGAGCTCGGTGGAGCTCTCGACCGCCTCCCCGTACTCGACGCACTCGATGTCGCACTCGTACGCGTGCTCGAAGGAGGAACTGACAGTGATGACGCCTTTGGGACCAGGCATCTTCAGCTTCAAGTAGGTGTAGTTGGGTATAGCCATGAACTTGGCGTAGCCCGGGCGCCCGATGATGGCGTGGTACGTGCCTCGGAACCCAACCACCTCAAAGGTGAGGGTCTCCTTCCTGAAGTTGGCCGCTGTGCCGAAGCAGACCGGTAGGTCAATTCGACCTACTCGCAGTGCCTTTTTCCCTGGCACGACGCCATGGAAACCACCGGCGCTTGGCTGGAGGCGTCCTCTATCGATGCCGAGGAGGTCGAGGGACTCGAGGTAGATGATGTTGAGGCTGCTGCCACCATCCATCAGCACTTTCGAGAGTCGGGTGTTGACGATGATGGGGTCGACGACGAGCGGGTAGACGCCTGGGGCGACTACCTTGTCGGGGTGGTCCTCTCGGTCGAAAGTGATAGGAGTGCTTGACCAGCTAAGGTACTGGGGCACCGCCATTCTTGCCGCAAAGACTTCGCGACGCTCCCTTTTGCACTGCCTCATGGTTAATTGAGTCGAGGGCCCGCCATAGATCATGTAGCAGTCGTGGACGGCGGGGAAGCCGTCGTCATCCTTTTTGTCCTCCTTGCTGCCAGCCTTCTCTTTCTTGGAGTCATCACGCGTATCTTTTTTGAACCCCAGACCGTCGAAATGCTTTCTCAGCATACGACAGTCCTTGAGCTTGTGGTTGGCGCCTCCCTTTTGGTAAGGGCACGGCTCCTCCAACATCTTGTCAAAGATGCCTCCATCCGGAGGGCCTCGAGGCTTCTTTCGATCCATGGCGGCGACAAGGTTGTCATCGGAATCTTCCCGGTGGAACTGCCGCACTTTCTGCTTCTTTTTATTTTTCTTGAGGCCTCGACTGGGGGTCCCATCTTCGTCGACGGGCTGCTTGCCTTTTCTTCCTTCTGAGCTGAAGAAGGCGCCGACTGCCTCCTCCCCTGCCGCGTAGTTGGCTACTACGTCCATCAGCTCGTCGACGGTCTGAGGTCAATTGCGACCTAATTCCCGCACCATGTCTCGACTGGTGGTGCCCGAGACAAACGCCAAGATGACGTCGTGGTCAGGGATGTGCGGTAGCTCAGTGCGCTGCTTCGAGAAGCGTCGAGCATACTACCGAAGAGTTTCTCCTGACTTCTGCTTGCACTTGCTGAGGTCCCACGAGTTCCCTGGCCGTATGTAGGTCCCTTTGAAGTTACCCTCGAACACTCTGACCAGATCAACCCAGTTGTGGATCTGATTGGCAGGGAGTTCCTCGAGCCATCGACGGGCGGTGTCGGAGAGGAAAAGGGGTAGCTGTCTGATGATGGCTCGATCATCACCTCGAGCGCCACCTAGGTGACAGGCCAGCCTGAAGTCGGCCAGCCATAACTCTGGTTTGGTCTCTCCATTGTACTTCGCGATGCTGGTCGGGGGTCGAAATGGATTGGGCAGGGGCGTGCTGCGGATCGCCCTGCTGAACAACCGTGGGCCTGGTGGCTCGGGGGCCACCCGATCCTCGTCGCTGTCGTATCTCCCACCGCGATGCGCGCTATAACCGCGCTCTTCCGCGTCTTCGTGCCGGCGGCATCGATTTTCTTTGATGTCGTGCCGCGCGTCGTGTCGACGTTGATTGTCGACGGGGAGGATGAGAGCGGTCTTTCTACCTCGAGGGGGAGGTTGTTGATGGACTGACACCTCCTCTTCGTTTAGAGGCTGTTCGTCGCGCTTCTCTGTGGCAGCTCCTCGTCGTCGAGACGCCGAACTTTCGGCTTGTTGAACCGCCGCCACCTGGAGCAATGTCTGTACCTCATCTCGAATGCGTCGGGCCTGGGAATTCGATGGCTCTGGCATGTTACGTAGCAGCATCGTCGCTGCCACTACATTCTGGCCTGCTCGAGGGAAACGGCTGACAGGTTGCTCTAGCTCTGCGTCGCCGACGATCTGTCGATGTACCTCTCGAGCGCGTCTGCGGACACTTCCGCCCGGCGGGTAGGGCAGGTCTTGCTCGAGGATTTGCTTGAGCAGGACGAGGCGCTCGCGGTCTTCGTCGAGCTTCATCTTGAGCTCCCGCAGCTGCGCGAGCTGCGCGGTTCTGTCTTCCTGAGGAGGGGGGTCGACCTGTCCGTCGTTCCCAGGCGTCCTGGGGTCTTCTCGCGCCGCGGGGGCTCGACCACCCGCAGCAGCATCCCGTGTCTCGTCAGTAGTTTCTACCGCCCCGTCGATGTGATAGCATTCCCTCGTAGGGTCATAGCTATCTGTCTCGGAGTCGGAGTCCGATCGGCGGCGTAGAAACACCCACGTCCTTCCTCCAGCAATCGTTGCCTGAGGGAGGTGATCGAGTATCGTCCGGGGCCTAGACGACGGAGGCCTTGTACTCGGGAAAGGTCCGGCAGCTCGGACGCCGGCCGCCGCGCTTCAGAGCTACGTGGGAGGACCATTGGTCTTTCTACGTACGTCTGGGCGTTTGGGCATATCGCCCTGGCGAGCGACGCCGCGGCGTTGTCCAATCCGAACGGCAGTGCCGCTCTTGGAGAGAAGAACCCGTGTGGAAGTAGCCTAGCAGCGGTGGGGGAGAGCGCGCGAGACGCGTCCCCTCCCGTCGTCGCGCGGTGCTGAGTCGTCGCGCTTGTTGCTCCGTCACACGGTGCTGCCGACTTGTGGCCTACGTCCTGCCTCGCACGAGTTGTTGGTCGTGCTGAAGCAGAGGGGCCGCGGTGGTGCTGTCCGCGCCTCTTCTTAGGCGGGGAGGCGTGGTGGTGAGGGCGTCTCGGGGCCTTCAACCGTGCTGGCGTAACGCGGGCTCCTCCTGGTCCTTTGACTGAGAGCAAGATCATGTCGTAGCCGGAGCCCGTAGACATGAACTCGAGACTCCCAAACCAAATCACCGTGGAGCGCGGAAACGGCGAGGCAAGAGTAGCCATCCGGAAAGGAGTGGGAAATCGATGAAAAACACGCAGGACCCCTACCTGGCGCGCCAACTGTCGGTGTTTTCCCCCGGGGGGTCACACCAACGAGTAAATTTGTATGCGTGCTCCCTTTCCCGGATGGTGATGCAAGAAGACACAGAGATTTATCCTGGTTCGGGCAAGAGAAGGCCCTACGTCCAGCGGGGGGGAGAGAGTTTGTATTATCTCGCACCTAAGTGCTTGTACAGGGGCGAATACAAGCGTGGTATGAAGTGTGGAGCTCTACTACGTATGAGCGTGGTCTTGTGTCGTGATCTCTCCTGTTCTATTCCTGAGTCCCTCCTTTTATAGTTCCAAGGAGGGACCTAGGGTACATGTATAGGTGTAAGAATAGGAGTCGATAGCAGCATGGAGCGCTGACCTACTCGAGGCTTCCGTACCGGCATGACCTCGAGCCGTCCTGTCTTAATAGCCTGGTGATGATCACGCGTGCCCCTGCATTCTGCTCTGCGCGCCGTCTTGGATTGGTTCAACGGATGCACGCTTGTACGATCCAGCGGAGTGGTTGGGATGTAGTCAGTCGACGCCCAACCCGTCCCCTGGAAGGATTTCTGTCTCGTCGAGGGTCAGATGCCGTACATTGTGCTGATATCCGGAGCGCTGACTTTAGACGTCTCGAGGGGGTCCCGATTAGACGTCCCATCCTTATTTCCCACGCCCTGTCATGCCCTGGGTCGTTCGGCGGGAAGGCTGCAAAAAGATTGATGGGACGGAAGCCTGTTCCCTATCACGCCTCCCGTGACCTGTGTGTTAGGTGGGGAAGCATCAGGCGCATTTAATGCTCCGGCCCGCGTGTGCGCGTCAGGCGGCGGACGGCGACCTTGCGCTCGACGCCCCCCGGTTCGCGTGAGCCTGTTCCGTATTCGACGGTAACCGGCGCTCGACGCCTGATCGATTCGCTCGACGCTATTTCCGTCTTCGAGGTTGCGGCCATCGATGGTCGTGCATGTGTGTGGACGGAGCGTCGAATCGAGGCGCTAGTTTTACGTACGGATGGTTTCGTTATTCGCGTTGGTGAGGGTACCCCTTGTTGATACTCTCGACAACTCTTAATAAAAGGGTAGAGCTTAAATTAATAAAGATAGCTGCTGCACTGCCTATTGCTACTAACCTTGAGCAGGTAAAGAATATAACTACTAGAGGAGGCAAAGCTACCAGAGATCCCCCATACCCAAAAGAGAAACAAAGAACATCTGCACCAGTGCAACCAGCAGTGATAGAAGAAGAAAGCCCAGTTGAAGCAGAAGATCTGCTACAACCACCAAGAACTAGAGAAATGAGGAAAGATTTTTACGACACCAACTATTTGCCATTTCCCAGAAGAAACAGAGGACTGCAGTCGGATGAGCAGTTTGGTAAGTTTGTAGAGGTCATTCAGAAATTATATGTCAACATACCTCTGCTCGATGCCTTACAGGTACCTACATATGCAAAATACATCAGAGATATTCTTAACAAGAAGAGACCACTTCCCACCACTGAGGTTATCAAGCTGACAGAAGAATGTAGTGCGGCCATCCTCAATAAGCCACCAAAGAAGAAGGAAGATCCCGGATGTCCCACTATTGACTGCTCGATCGGAAACCAACACTTCAACAATGCACTTTGTGATCTCGGAGCAAGTGTCAGTGTGATGCCAGCATCAGTCTACAAAAAGCTTGAGCATGCGACCCTAGAACCAACATCAATGTGCCTACAACTAGCGGATCAATCGGTTCGACACCCGCTGGGTATCGCCGAGAACATTCTAGTCAAGATCAGAGATTTCCTGGTGCCAGTATATTTCGTAGTACTGGACATGAGTCCTAACTCAAAAGTGTCCATCATCCTTGGAAGGCTATTTCTGAGCACTGCCAATGCCCACATTGATGTCGGGAAAGGAGAAATCAAGTTCAACATAAACGGTCAAGAAGAACACTTCACATTCAAACCCAGACCAGAGAGAGACTCTACAGTGAAGGAAGTTCATGAAGAACCATTGGAGACACCATCTCCGGAGGAAGGTAACTCAGAAGATTAAAAGATTTGGAGGTCCAGCTTGGGGGACCTAAAAATCCCAAACCCTCACCGGGAGGTAAATCGGTATTTATCCGCATTATTAATTTTTTCATGTTTAAATTCTTGCATAATTAATTCTTGCATTAGTCACATTTATTCATAGCATTATTATAATAATCAAAGGCCCCATATAAATAATATTCATGGTGTGTAACAACCCATATTTATTAATTATTGTGGAGGCACAACAAAAATATTTTCCATTATCATCTTAATTTTTAATTCTCATAGATTTTTCTGCATTATATTTAAATTATGGTAACCTTCTAGAAGCATGACCCACACTCCTTGGGTCCCACATGTCATACACCACACCTCACATACATCCCATCACATAATTTCATCCACCAATATGTTTCCACTCACCAGACATCTTTCCACCGTCCAACCACCACCCACACAACATTATTCTGCGTGAGATCAAAGCAAGGAAGCAAGTGGAGGAGGCACGCCCAGGATGGACACCAGGAGTGGGCGCCCGCCCACCTACCAAGGGCGCCCGCCCTGCTCCCTCTTCCTCCTATAAATAGCCACCTTCTACCTCCATCCTCTCCACACAAGCACTCCAGAAAACCACACAAGTATCAGTTTCCAGAAAGATCTCTTGTAGTGAAGAGAGAAGAGGGTAGAGAGAAAGAGAAGAGTAGAAAAGAAGTTGATAGAGAGTGAGTATCACCTAGCAAGAAGTGATCCCGCTGTCTAAGCAGAAGTAAAAGTTGTTTAGGGGGAGGTTCTGCTAAAATAGAAACTTATCTTGAACGATTAACCCCAGGACTACTGACACTCCGGACAACTGACCACTAACATTTTCTCTCACATTTTCCACTAGTTGTGTTTTTGCCAACTTTTGTTTGCAGGATGTTTAAGAAGGTGAAGAATGCAGGGAAGGCTCTCAAGAACATTGGTACAAGGAGTTCAGCCCGACACTCCTCACAGCCATCAGAGATGAGCGTCGACCCGACACCCACACAAGCTCCATCATCTTCATCAGGTCAGCAAGTTAAGGTCCTTCTCAAGATAGGAGACCTAGGACTGAAGACCCGAAGGGAGAAGGGAGTCTATCAGCAACTGAAGAAAAAGGATTTCATTCACACCCCTACTCTCGATCCAATCTTACTACAAGAAACAGGTATGGACACTGAATTTAACTTAATTTTCTAGATGATAGGTTGGACAAATTTTTGGAACATAACTGAGCTAGGTTCTCGTCTTCTCACACTTGAATTTCTTTGCACTTTACAATACTATGAGGGGGGGGGATTGTTTTTCGGATGTTCAAACAGGAAATTATGTTGTCTTGGAGAGAGCTGAGCGACCATCTTGGTTTCTCTTCAAGATGCATCCTAAACATTGACTCCGATTTACCCAATTTTGAGAGACACCAGTTTTGGAGAGAAATATCTAGAGATAATTTTTATAGTCAAGCCCGAACCAGTGACATGGAACACCCCACTCTTAGGATGTTCCACAAATAGCTTGGGTACAATCTTTTCTATCGTGATGATATTAGGAAAGTAAGAGTAGGAGATTTACAACTTTTATATGCTGCTATTAATAAAGTACCTACTTCACCTGTTACACTTTTAGTTTCTCATTGGCTAAGTATACCTAGTCTTCAGGGACCAGTAGGATGTACTTCACTTATCACTCGTCTAGCCTTTAATCTTCACTTACTAGAAAACTCATCGTTGGATTTCATAGAGGAATTAAGAATTTACCATGGCTATGACACTGTTGACACTTCTTAACGCAACCACCGGATATCGGCGACGGCGCCAGAAGTGCCCTGGTCGGGTAACTCTATTTACTATTGGATAATTCCGCAAGCGCACAGAATGTACCGCTGTAGCACTTCACCAAGGAGTATTCCAAGGTATCGTAATTTATATTTTCCCAAGGGAAAGCGGCTAAGTGTGTTTAACAAAAAGGGGAATGAGATTCCTTGAGTTGTCTAGTATCAACTAGTGAATAAGGGTGGTAAATGACGAATAGGAAGTTTAGTGGTGAATCCAAGGTCCTATGCTAAAGGTAAATGGTAGAGTTAGCTAGGTGGGAGGACAACGAGTGAGTAAAGGACTCCTATATATCTAACTTGACTTCTGTGACTTACTTTAATAGATAATTGCCTTAACTACGCTAGAGCCTTACTAACTGTGTGTGAGGGATAGCCGAGCTGGTAAGACGCTTAGAAGGTTTTTCACCTAACCCCTTACCGAAAGCGACTATTGGGCTTATGGACGCCTTACCTTTTAAGAACTAGCCTGTACGTGAGGAGAACCTAATGCCGCCCACGATCTGTCACCTACTAGGGAGTGCGCTCCTACTTTCCGTTCAAGCCAGCGGTAATCAAAGGTAATCTTAAGTATGAGCACCACGCTCACACTTAATCCTACAACTCTAACTAGTTGCAGCTAGCTAGAGCTCCTATACAAGATAGGACGATGATGCACACACAGGAGTGGTTACAGGTCACTAACTTCGCTAAGACAACTATATTACTAAAGTAAATGCACAACAAGACTAAAAGACTTGCACTAAGTAAGAACTCAGTAAAGTAAAGTAAGAATAATATATTAATAAAAGGGAAAGTCTTACAAAAGTAGAAAGGTACAAGAGCTATACCAGACTCTCCAGAAGACGACTCCGGAGACCCCGAGCTTCGCTCGACTCGACTCTAACTCCCACTCTAGACTAACTACTACTCTACTTGTATGCTTGGAACTTGTAATGCACTTGGCCTTGGAATTGCACACTTGAAATGAAGGATGGAGGCTGCCTTTTATAGAGGGAGATGGAGTAGGGGTTACTCCATCGCCACGTCATCGATCCGCGTGACATCTTCTCTCCACCCTTGGACCAAACCGACCTCACAACCGCCATTTGATCAACGGCAGGGGCAAATCAACATGTGGGACATGTGGGGAAGGTCGGTGGGAGGCCACCGACCCTGGAACCGCCTTTGATGTGGGGTCGGGCGACCCCACTTCTGGGCCTCTGGGCCCACCAGCAGTGTCCACAGGGGTCCCTTATGTCGGTGGACTAGGTGGCACACCTGGGTCCCACCAAAGAGGGGTCGGGCGACCCCCTCCCTGTGGGCCCAGGGTGTCACCTGTTGTCCCCTCGATCTCCTCTTGATGATTCTGATGTTGGCTTTGTCAAATAATGTCTTGAATTTGTTGTTCCTGCATAAACAAGCTAAGAGTACAAGTGGAACTAGTTATGGATAAAATATGTTCATGTCATGTCATTTCCCCTTGCAACCGAGGCATGTTGACGGTGTTTTGTATGTGGATTTCTATGGTATATCCACCGTCAACAAGATCCCCCAAGCTTAACCTTTGCTCGTCCCGAGCAAACAATCAAACTTAGCCTCGGTGGATCAGGTATTGTTACTATGTTCACATTTCAAGAGTACCATGTGTACAACAAAGTTCTTCTCTTTGCATGAAAAATTTAGCTATGTAAACTTACCCCTATTACCTTAGTCCCTTATGGGGCTTATGGCTTTTCCTTTGTCTTAGGTGGTTGAGAGACAGAACAGTTTGACTTGAGCACTAACTTTCTCATTCTTAGCAAGTTTCATATCAGAGGTTTTGTGATATTTTCAAAAGAAAGCTTAAATGTTCCTCTTATGGTTCTCTCATGTCACTCAAATGGTGTATGATTCCTCACCAAGGCATATGGTAAGAGTTGCCTTCTCTATTTCATCCTATTTCTAAAAGGCTTATGTGGAGTTCAAGGTAGGGATGAAAGGAGATAGCATACTTACTTTGCATGTATTGCGAAGTCAAAGCTCGGATCCTTGAAAAGAAGTGTCATACTCCCAGATCAAGATGTGCAAGTGTGATATATGGTGGACTAGGTTGCTCCTTTATTTGATAGACTCTCTATGTATTGAGACATGGCTAGCATTTTTTTTTTTCTTCGAGCTTTCATGTGCTCAATTTTCTTTTTCTGTGGACTTGCACATGTCCATCTTTTTATTTTTCTTTTATTTTGCCAAGCCTTTTGATGTCTCATTTACCAAATAATGCTTAGAGAGATGTTCTAACATTTAGAGTATGGAGCAACCTATTTAGTGGATGCGAAATACATGTGGTTGCGTACTTCCAGTGTAGAAGTAGCATGTATATATGTGGTGTGTACGTGATCTTGATCTTAGGAGCATGAAAAGTCTCTTAACAAGGGTCAACAAGACTTGACGACACTCAACACAAAGCAAATAGCTTATGTGGAAAGATTGCAATTATGTAAAGTAGATATGGCTGTGGTAGGAATTCATCACCATTGAGGAACAATTAAGGTTTTGATCATTTTAAGAATAAATCTCTGATAATCATGCATGCTTAGAAAAATATTATAGTAGCTCTTGTCTTACTATCTCATGTCCCACAACAACTTAGACTTAGTTCTAGCACTTGCAACCCACAAAGTTTTTAGGTTCATGGCAGTTTAAGTGAGCTAAGTGATCCATACTTAGAGAAATACTAAGTTGTATACTAGGCACTAGAGAAACATTAACAAGCAACTAGTCATCATTTCCATGAGGGATATAAACATACATGAAGCATATATGCTAAAGGGAAATGCTAATAAATATTTATTTTTTAAGTAAGAATGATAAAATGCATGAAAATAAATAGGATAGAATACTTACCTTAGTGGGGGAGAGGATCTCCCCCAAGCTAGATCTTCGCTCACTGTGGTGGCGGGAAATTCTGGTACCATCCAGCCCAGCGTTGTGCGTCTTCCTCTCGCACACGTCGGATATGTTGGCCGTTTTGTAACGCCAGTTGCAATGTTGCTTCTTGCCCAATCTGCAATTCGCCCATGTCATTAATGAGACTGTCCATACCTGTGGGCTGGTGACGCCTAGCCCTGCCCCTTGGGCGTGGAGTGCGTTGTGGAGGTAGACCCATGGAGTCTGAAGCATCCACTGACATCGCTTCATCGCCCTCTTCAACGTCATGGTGCGAGGATCCTCCTTGCTCCATCTGGGCGGCTTGCATCATCCTTCTTGTCACCCTGCGTGTCCCTGCAACATCTGGACTTGCCACTCGGGCTAGTCTAATGGTAAGTGTGCGGACCCCATACAACCGGCGCCTCGCACATGGGAGAGGAATTTCGGTTGTATAGCCCGGATAAATCATTTTAAGTTCACCATTTTGATCTCTTATGAGCATGTTAGCATTGATGAAGAAGTTCTCATCTACCACTCCTCTAACATAGCCAATGTCTTCAAAATAATGTGATTCAAGTAATCCAAAAGTATCGGCTATTCGAGTAATAAAGGATGTGAAATAGATGGGCTTCCCATACTCAATAGAGTTAAGCCAATAGTTCACTAGCAGTTTCACAGGGGAGACCTTGATTTTACTAACCATGGCATAGAGAATTTTAAGTTCATCATCAATTAAAGTATCAGTTCCCATGCCAGGATATAGAGTGCACATGATCTAGAAGTGAAGAAAGCGCAAGGTTGGATTATGGATTTCAATGGGAGTAGGATTTGAACAATCATTAGAGCCAAAAATTGCTTTCCAGAATCTAAATTTATCGAACATTCTAGTGGCATGATCTAGATCAAGTTCACATTCATGTTCACACCCTAAAGCAGTGTTTAGCAAACTCCAATTTAATTGATGTTCTTGCTCACACACGCGAAAAGATATTCCATTATTTGTGAGTTTTAGGGTGCATAGAAATTCCTTTGCAAGCAATTCTTTTCCAAATTCAGGCACTTGCCAAAAACTACTCCAACCAATTGCTCTAAACACCTTATCGAATTCAACATCCATACCTGTGCGGGCCAAAAGGTCCGGATCGATGATGCTAGTGTGTAGGAAGAGACTCTCTCGGATGATGTAGTACCTTTGCAACTCTTCTTGGCTTAACATGAGGCCGCTCTCGGGCTCTCTCATCCTTGATGGAGGCTCGTAGGGTACCATCCCATGGTAACCTTCTTCTTCCTCCCTTCCATGAGCATGGTGAGAGCCTTGAGAAGAGCTCTCACCCTTTGCTTTCTTGAACTTGCCGAAGATATGCTTCTTCATCCTCCTACACAAGTGAGGCAAACCAAGCTCCTACTACTACTACTATGCAAGGGGAATCCTTTTGGGTTTTTTGTTTTGATGACTATTTCTAAACTAAACTTGAGAAATGGCTTGTAACAAAGAGAGAAGAGAAAGGATTGTGAGCTCGAAATGGTTCTGGTGGTTTTGGGTGTGGAGTTGAGCTCACAATGCTGTGGTATTTATAGGGGGATAGATGCAAGTAGTGGACCCACAATATAGGGGTCGGCCGACCCCCCCGAGAAGCACTTTGAACGTGAACATAGAAGTAAACAGGGAACCATTCTGCTGCTTTCAGATTTTGCAGAGATGGTCCAAAATGGGGGTCGGCCGACCCCCATCCTAGCCCCTCCTCCACTTTAAACATTGTGTCATTGATTGTCCAGAAAAGTAAAGGCTAGGTGTGGACCAAAAGTTTTCAAATTGTTTCTGAGATTCCCTGTTTTAGTGCTTTGTGAAAGGTAAAAGATGAATGGCAAAAGTGGAGACATGTCTAAAGTGATTCCTATGGACCATGGGAGCACTCAAGCATGCCTAGGTGACCACTTTCCAGAATTTAAGCTAGTGGAGTGGTCCCAAAAGAATCAAAGATGAAAGGAGCATCTTATGACTAAAGTAAAGGATCAAGGGACCACTCTTTTTCAAACTTTAGCTAGTGTTACAAGCATAGGACTCCATTGTGATTCAAATGGTGGCCAGCAGGAGGCAAGTGGGGCCAATATGGGGGTCGGCCGACCCCCACATTGGAGCTCCCAGAGCATCCAAGTGCTGGGTTGGAACCTCTATGACTAGCAAGGTTGAAATATGGTGAAGTGGGCCCCAAGGTGGGGTCGGGCGACCCCCCTTTGGGAGCTCCAGCAGCTCAAATTTTTATGACAAGTTATTCTCAAGATTTTATTTATTATGGCTAAACATTTTGTCGAAATAAGATATGCAAAATTCAAAGTAAGAATGCAATTGAAAAGTGAATAGTAGAAATTGAAATGCAGAAAATAAATATGGGATAACTACTGATTTACCTTATCAGCAAGGGCTCCATGTTTTAGGTCCGTAGAGCAGGACCTCTCCATTTTGTTCATTCTTCGGGTGCATCAGATGGTCCCGGAGACGTGGACCTTGATTGCACCTCTTTCTCCCGCCATACTTGCTTGGTATTGATTTTTGGTTCAGCGGGTTCCTCTTCTTTCTTTTCGGCCCTTTTGGCCGACTTACCTCTCTTGTCCCTTCGGCGTCGGATGTGGCGAGGCTTAGTCGGAGGTTCTTTGTCCTTCACCTGCATGTTAGCTTTATAACCATTGAATGGACATTTTACCTTCCATCCTGGGAATTGGAGGTGAATCTGGCCGGACCCCACATAGATGACTGCATTGACCGTGTTGAGGAATGGCCTTCCCAAGATGATCGAGACATCATTATTGGATCCCATATCCAAAATGATGAAGTCGGCAGGGACGTAGTCGTCTTGGACCTTTACCAGTATGTCCCTTGCCAACCCCTCAGGGAACCTGATCGTCTGATCTGCCATCTGCAAACGAACAAATGTGGGGTGCAAAGGCCCCCCTAGCAAATTATCATAAGTTACCTTGGCCATGATGTTGACACCCGATCCAAGGTCGCAGAAGGCGTTGTGGAAGACTTGCGGTTCGATCTCACAGGTGATGGTCGGCAGGCCTGGGTCGTCCTTCTTGGTGATGAAGGGCGAATCCAGAAGATAGCTCCAGTTGGATTGTACCGGAGGCTTACCGAACCTCGTAGTAACTAGTTTAACTCCTTCAATTGGGTCCTCAGGTTTCCCTGGGATCTTACCTTGCTCGAAGGATGGGATAGCTGCTGCTAATTGAGCTAATTGTGTTTCTAGCATTTTGTTAAAGCTCAACTGATTTTTCATAGCAGAGTTAAAGCTATCCAACTTTTCACTTAAGTTTTCAAGGATCTTATCATTAGCCATCATTTTCTTGTTAATGCTATCATTGATTTTAGATTGGCCTAAGACAAGATCTCTAAGAGAAGGTTGGTTACCAAAAGAATTATTGAAATTTTGATTGTAACCATTACCTTGATTACCTTGGTAGAAGGGGCGCGAGTTCCATTGCTGTTGTTGGGGCCGGTACCCATTGTTGTTGTTGTTGATGAAGCTCACTTCCTCCTTTGTTTCGGGACAATTGTTTCCCGAATGATCATCTCCTCCGCACACTTCGCACCATGAATCAGATTCAATGGCCCGTGTAGTGGCGTAAGGTTGAATGGCCTCTTGCTTGGAACTTTCTTCCATCTTCTTCATTAAGAGGTCCATCTTAGCAGAGAGCATGTCCACCTCATTCAAGGCATGGACACCTCTTCTCTTGGGTTGGAGGCGTTCCTCATTCCATCCTTGGTTTATAACCATCTTTTCAATGAGGTCCTTGGCATCCTTGACATTGTGTTGCAAGAATGCTCCTCCAGCGGCAGCATCAAGGTGACTACGGGCCAAACCGGTCAGGCCATGGTAGAAACCTTGGATTAGGAGCCACTCCTCTATCCCATGATGAGGACAGGCGCGAATGTACTCCTGCAGACGTTCCCATGCTTCGGGAATCGTCTCATCCGCTTGCTGTTGGAAGCTGGAAATCTTTCCACGAAGGGCGCTGGTCTTGCCCATCGGAAAGAACTTCTTGAGAAATGCATTGGCGCACCTCTCCCACGTGGTCACTTCACCCTTGTTGGCGTAGAACCATTGCTTCGCCTTCCCCAATAACGAGAATGGGAAGAGGCGAAGACGGATGGCGTCTGCGGCGACATTCTTGATGGTGAAGGTGCCGCACACCTCCAAGAAGTGTTGGAGATGGGCATTGGCATCCTCGTGTGACTTTCCACAGAAGGGATTGGCTTGCACCATATTGATAAGCGCAGGCTTCAACTCAAAAGTCGCATCCCCCAAGTTAAGCTGCGGACCCGTGGCGACATTGTCAGCCGACGGCGCAGAGTACTCAGAGATGGTCTTCTGGGCCATAGCTTCTTTGATAACCGGTGCAGATACTCCTTCCTCTAACGGATTCAGGTTCGAGATGAACCTTTGAGGTGGAACTTGACGACGTCTAGTTCTCCTCAATAGTTGCTCAGGATCTTCAACGAAGTTTGACGGCAATTGGAAACCGCTCATACACTGTCAGGCTTCACAATAAAGGAAGACAAGACAAGTGATGGGTTATCCCTATCACTACTTGATAACTAGCAAACTCTGGATTCTCTTTTTGTTAAAACTCTTAGACAGACGCTCTCCCCGGCAACGGCGCCAGAAATGCTTGTTGACACTTCTTAACGCAACCACCGGATATCGGCGACGGCGCCAGAAGTGCCCTGGTCGGGTAACTCTATTTACTATTGGATAATTCCGCAAGCGCACAGAATGTACCGCTGTAGCACTTCACCAAGGAGTATTCCAAGGTATCGTAATTTATATTTTCCCAAGGGAAAGCGGCTAAGTGTGTTTAACAAAAAGGGGAATGAGATTCCTTGAGTTGTCTAGTATCAACTAGTGAATAAGGGTGGTAAATGACGAATAGGAAGGGTAGTGGTGAATCCAAGGTCCTATGCTAAAGGTAAATGGTAGAGTTAGCTAGGTGGGAGGACAACGAGTGAGTAAAGGACTCCTATGTATCTAACTTGACTTCTGTGACTTACTTTAATAGATAATTGCCTTAACTACGCTAGAGCCTTACTAACTGTGTGCGAGGGATAGCCGAGCTGGTAAGACGCTTAGAAGGTTTTTCACCTAACCCCTTACCGAAAGCGACTATTGGGCTTATGGACGCCTTACCTTTTAAGAACTAGCCTGTACGTGAGGAGAACCTAATGCCGCCCACGATCTGTCACCTACTAGGGAGTGCGCTCCTACTTTCCGTTCAAGCCAGCGGTAATCAAAGGTAATCTTAAGTATGAGCACCACGCTCACACTTAATCCTACAACTCTAACTAGTTGCAGCTAGCTAGAGCTCCTATACAAGATAGGACGATGATGCACACACAGGAGTGGTTACAGGTCACTAACTTCGCTAAGACAACTATATTACTAAAGTAAATGCACAACAAGACTAAAAGACTTGCACTAAGTAAGAACTCAGTAAAGTAAAGTAAGAATAATATATTAATAAAAGGGAAAGTCTTACAAAAGTAGAAAGGTACAAGAGCTATACCAGACTCTCCAGAAGACGACTCCGGAGACCCCGAGCTTCGCTCGACTCGACTCTAACTCCCACTCTAGACTAACTACTACTCTACTTGTATGCTTGGAACTTGTAATGCACTTGGCCTTGGAATTGCACACTTGAAATGAAGGATGGAGGCTGCCTTTTATAGAGGGAGATGGAGTAGGGGTTACTCCATCGCCACGTCATCGATCCGCGTGACATCTTCTCTCCACCCTTGGACCAAACCGACCTCACAACCGCCATTTGATCAACGGCAGGGGCAAATCAACATGTGGGACATGTGGGGAAGGTCGGTGGGAGGCCACCGACCCTGGAACCGCCTTTGATGTGGGGTCGGGCGACCCCACTTCTGGGCCTCTGGGCCCACCAGCAGTGTCCACAGGGGTCCCTTATGTCGGTGGACTAGGTGGCACACCTGGGTCCCACCAAAGAGGGGTCGGGCGACCCCCTCCCTGTGGGCCCAGGGTGTCACCTGTTGTCCCCTCGATCTCCTCTTGATGATTCTGATGTTGGCTTTGTCAAATAATGTCTTGAATTTGTTGTTCCTGCATAAACAAGCGAAGAGTACAAGTGGAACTAGTTATGGATAAAATATGTTCATGTCATGTCATTTCCCCTTGCAACCGAGGCATGTTGACGGTGTTTTGTATGTGGATTTCTATGGTATATCCACCGTCAACAGACACATTTAGACAAGCTCGGATGTTAAAGAAAGAGGGGAATATAATATATATACTATATGATGATAAAGGCAAGATTCGGTTACCTAACCCGAACCTTGGCCTCTACGTTGTTCAAAATCTTTTGATCGAGATTGCAGCAACACCAGTGAACCCGAGAGCTCCACAGCGAGTGGCATCTGAAAGGATGACCACCCACCAAGAACGCACCTGGTATGGAGCCGACCCTGGACCAGAAGAAGCAGCGCACCTGCATTATTGCGATTACAACCCTCGAGTCCTTCGAGACCCATGGGTTCGTCATGCGCAACCACAAGAGCCAACAGAGGAGACATGGCCGGAGAGCCAAGATCACCAGTGGACAAACCCGCCTTTTCATACGGGCAGGTACTCCACTGATCCATATGGAGCTTCAGGATCCAGACCTCCGCCCCAATTTGATGCAGGACGATACTCCGACGCCTCCTACGCTTTTACGAATGACTACTATCAAGAGGCCGGTGCTTTCTTCACTCGTACCGACAACACCCTCCTCGACATCCAAAACACGCAAGCAGAACATGGAAGACTCCTGGAAGAGCAACAAAAATGGAACCAGGACCATGCCGCCGCAGTGCAAGAACTGAGACAAGATACAACAACAATGAATGACAACATCACAACCATGATGCGGTTCTGGAACATCGGGTAAGACCGACGTCAACATCCAGCTTGGGGGAGTTCCTCCCCAATTTATCAAGTAAGTTTTTATTCGCTCTTCTTATTTATTCTATTTTGTCTTAGTGTTTTATTTATTTTAAAAAGGAAAAACTTAGAAAACCAAATAAATATTTTCTTGCTTTAATTTACTGCATTTTATAAACATGAAAACAAAATAAAAAGAGTGTGTAGATAAGTGTGCTTTTATTTTATCTGTTAAGTGCAAATCTCTAGAAAAAACAAAAAGATCAAAAAGATGCATGATGGAAATAATGAACAGTTGCTCTGTTTGCTTACTTTTAAGTACCTAGCTTTTATATTAGAGTTCTTCCAGGAATTACTAAAACTAAAATTACTATCTCTGGGAAGCATAAAACTAAAGTCTAGGTAAGAGAAAGGCATGATATAGAGTTGAGCTGTTGTTTATCTTGTTCCTACTACACTAAGTTCTGGAGATTTATTTTGAAAACTTGCAAATCACATGATGAGTTCCTAGCATACAAAACTACCTACCACAGCCATCCTTGATATAACATCTTTTACTATATTTACATTGAGTTTGATCGAGCTGTGTATACCCTTAGGAGCTTTTCATATGGTTAAATTAAGATATTCACTTGCACACATCTACTACACCATCCATCACCATTCATTAAAATTGCTAAAAATATTATCACTCACTGTCCCAAATATTGTTATTTTCTCTCTCTAAAAAGATTCAATGCAGAAGAGGCATGGGTTATGCAAAAAATATGCGAGGAAATAAAAAGGGACAAGTGCCCGGAACCTCAAAAAAGAAAGAAAAAAAGTGAGACGAGAGGTAAAAATGGACAAGTGTCCGATGTAGAATTAGGGGTACAAAGATGCCCACTTGAGCGAAAAAAATGGACAAGTGTCCGACAGTAGAATTAGGGGTATCTACTACCCACCTGAAAAAAAAAGAGAGAAAAAGAGATAGCCCATGTTCTCCCAAAGCAAAGATCAAAGAAGAGGAGAGATAGCAATATGAGGAGCAATGAGAAGTAAGTTTTATTATTACTTATACATTTTTACCATCACTATCATTTACTCCATCACACATGCACATCTTGATTTAATTATATGCTGAGTTCCTTTGGATCCATGGCTCGATTAGACAAAGTATGTATGAGCTGTTTTTCACTCCTATGAGCTCCACTTAAATATTTCATTAGCTATAGGTAAGTGACATTATGGTAAGGATCCACAAATACCACATATAGAGAGACTTGAGAGATTATTGCTGGGAACTCTGAGCTTTATTTTGAAAACTTATGAAAAACTCTGGAACAAAGGTGAAGTATAGACAGGAGGGATAGTGCTTGACTTATCTATTTTGTCTTTCAAGTACTTAAGATTTAAGTGCAGGTACTAAACTCCATAACACTTCACTCTAATCTGGAAGAATTTTTATGTAAAAGCATGTGTGTCTGTCAGGAAAGAAAACATCGAAGCAACTTCTGATTTGTCTAAGTTTAGCTATTTGCTCAGGGACGAGCAAAGGGTAAGCTTGGGGGAGTTTGTTGACGGTCCTTAAGTACTAAAATTAATAATCAAATAAACATGAAAAAGGATCAATATGAAACAAACATCTAGAATTAGGGTTTTACCTGACAGAATTCCACGAGCTTTGGTGTTTATCTATTTTTGCAGGGGGTTATCAGAGAATATGGAGAGAAGGCCCACATATCATGTTTACAACGAGATAATTACGTGCCGCGCAATTTTCCTCAATCTAGAAGAGTCCAGAAGCCACGGGAACGAACGAGAGCACGATCGGGCTCGGGGGCAGGGCGGCCGCCCACCCCCCTTGGGCGCCCGCCTAGGGTTGGAACCCAATCGGGACTCTGCTTCGGGGCTAAACTCCACCGACCTAAAGGATCAATCTAAACCACACAATCAATGTCGGTTTGATCTGATGGCCCAAATTCACTTCAGAGGACTATAAAACCAGACCCCCTGGCCCCTGGAGGAGAGAGGAGAAGAGAAGAAATCATTATTCAGAGGTAGCCATCAAAGTTAGGGTTTAGAGCTTCTCTCCCACAGAGAATTAGAATTAGCTACTCCCTCATCCTTCAAGTTTAGAGGTTTGATTAGATAGCAATTAGAGAAGTAGAGCACTACGCTCTGGATTCGGATCTTCGGTAATAAAGATTGGTATTATTCATATCTTTCTCTAATTCTTTGTTCTAATTGCATTATGTCTCTAATTATTATGTTCTTAGTTTGCTCTAGTTCTATATTTGATATAGTTCTAATTGATAATGAGTTTATGTATAAGTTTGCAAAGCGCTTAACTCTTGACGCGAGGGAGTTAGGTGATAGATCACATGTGAGCGTGGTGCTTAGATGTTATTTATCTGCAAATGTATCCTATTGGCCGGGTCATGTGGTAGTTCGTGATAGTGACAGCTTCGTTGATTCTTATATAGTCCACCCTCCGTTGATAGGACAGGCAGAACCGGTATTGTGGAGTAAGTCATGCGATGCTCTGATTTACTTTATCAATGTTCCTTATACATGAATGAAGAGTCTTTTATGTTATATATGATCTTGTAGATAACTAGAGTAGATTATGACTTAGTAGTTAGTAGATAACTTAGAATCCATTCTCTAGCTAATCCGACATCACCTACATATATGAGGAGTAGTCTATTTTCTAATCGCTGTGTTATTTATCCCTTGAACTTATAATTCATTATCATTATCTTTATGGTTTACCCCCTGCTAAAGTAAGTGACTGTGTGACGAGTTTCTCATTAGTAATCATGTTCTTGCAAGTTTATCTCTAGTCTATGCCTTGATAGATTTTGCCCTTAATTTAATCTCCTTACTTCTCTTGAGCAAAATTATAAATAACGATACCTGGAATACTTATCCTGGTGTAATGCTACAATGAGGTGTTTTATCTGTGCGCTTGCGGATAGAATAGATTATTTTCTAGAGAGCCTTTACATTTATAAATACCTTTGTACACTCTGGCACCATGCTGGGGATGACAACCTAGTATCTAAGTGGTGTTAGCTAGTGTCAACACCCTGCTGAACACCCGTGGGCCTGGTGGCTCGGGGGCCATCCGGTCTTCATCACTGTCGTACCTCCCACCGCGATGTGCGTTGTAGCCGCACTCTTCCGCGTCTCCATGCCGACGGTGTCGATTCTCTTCAATATCGCGTCGTGCGTCGTGTCGACGCTGGTTGTCGACGGGGAGGACGAGCGTGGTCTTTTTTGTTCGGGGAGGTGGCTGTTGATGGACCGACACCTCCTTTTCGTTTTGGGCTGGCTCGTCGCGCTTTTCAGTGACAGCTCCTCAACGTCGGGAAGCCGAGCTTTCGGCTTGTTGAACTGCCGCCACTTGGAGCAGAGTCTGTACCTCGTCTCGAATGCGTCGAGCTTGGGAGTTCGATGGTTCTGGCATGTTGCGCAGCAGCATTGTTGCTGCCACTACATTCTGGCCTGCTCGAGGGAAACGGCTGACGGGCTGCTCTGGCTCTACGTCCCCGACGACTGCTCGGTGTACCTCTCGAGCTCGTCTACGGACACTTCCGCCAGGCGGGTAAGGCAAGTCTTGTTCGAGGATTTGCTCGAGCAGGACTAGGCGTTCACGATCCTCGTCAAGCTTTGTCTTGAGCTCTCGTAGCTATCGGTCTCGGAGTCAGAGTTCGGCTCGGCGGCGTAGAAACATCCACGTCCCTCCTCCAGCAGCCGCTGCCTGAGCGAGGTGATCATGTATCGCCCAGGGCCTAGGCGTCGGAGGCCTCGTACCTGGGAGAAATCCGGCAGCTCGGACGTTGGCTGCTGTGCTTCAGAGTCACGTGGGAGGACCATTGGTCTCTCTACGTACGTCTGGGCGTTTGGGCATATCGCCCTGGCGAGCGACGCCGCGGCGTTGTCCAATCCGAACGGCAGCACCCTTCTTGGAGTGAACAACCCATGTGGAAGTAACCTAGCGGTGGGGGAGAGCGCGCGGGGCGCGTCGCCTCCCGTCATCATGTGATGCTGGGCCGGCATGCCCACAGTTCTGGCACGCGGCGCTGCCGGCTCCTGTGTCACCTCCTGCCTAGCGCGAACTGCCGGTCGTGACGGGGCAAAGGGGTGACGATGATGCTGCCCACGCCTCTTCTTGGGCGGGGAGGCGTGGTGTCAAGGGCGTCTTGGGGCCCTCAACTGTGCTGGCGCAACGCGGGCTCCTCCCGGTCCTTTGATGGGGAGCAAGATCATGTCATAGCCGGAGCCAGTCGACATGAACTCAAGACTCCCAAACCAAATCACCGTGGAGCGCGGGATCGGCGAAGCGAGGCTGGCCATCTGGAAAGGAGTGGGAAATCGATGAAAAAACACGCAGGACCCCTACCTGGCACGCCAACTGTGGGGGTATAAACCCCTATACCCTCATGGGCTTATATGGGCCGCACCATCAGAGGTGGCTCGGCCCACAGGATGAAGACGTGCGGCGCACGACTAGTCGGCGTGCACCGCAAGGCTACAAGATATTGTACCAAATAGGATACTTTGCTTGTAACTTTGTCCCTTCAGGATATATAAGGAGGGGCAGGGGTCCCCTAGAGGACAGACCATACATTATTCTCTCAACACAAATCAATACAACCAGACACAGGACGTAGGTATTACGCCAATTCGGCGGCCGAACCTGGATAAAAAGCTTGCCCGAGTCTTGCGTCACCATCGAGTTCGTAGTTTGCGCACCGTCTACCGATAAACTACTACCGTGGGTATACCCCAAGGTAGACTGCCGACTAGCTTTCGTCGACAGTGGCGCGCCAGGTAGGGGGTGTGCGTACAGCTCTCCCGACGAACGAGATGGTCATCATCCCCGACTTCGTGGCCATGGCGGGCGACTTCACGTTTACCGTTAGCTTCAACAGCTTCACCGCCACGACCACGGAGGAGGTGTAGATCCGATCTGCGCCAACCACTTCTTCATCGACGTCGGCGGCGGCTTCAACCACGCTGGCTACGACTCCAACTACTCCAGCAACGTCTCCGACCACGCCGACAACGCGTCACCCGCTTCTCTGCTACAAAGGGAGGCAGATCGACGACACCGACCTGCTCAGGCTATCGACCAAGTTGTTTGGCCTACTTGCTCTGACCACGAGTCACAATAATAATCGCCGCAAAGAACGGCACTACGACAGCCGCGACCACCATCACGACAACAAGTCAAGCAACTCTCCCGACCAGACTTTCGTCCAAAGATAAGTACAATTCTAATATTTTATTTATTTTTGGCATAATATTTTTAATATTATTATACTTCAAAACAACTTTTTTAGCCGACTAGTTTTTTCTCCTACACGAGCTTTCCAGAGCCGGTACTGTCTCCGACTCCTCCCTACACGTGCACGAGATCCGCCCTCTGCGTTCCGGGTGGTCGGCAGTAGCTCTCTGACGTGGCTGACAATCCTACGCGTGCCTAGGTTCCGCACATCATGCTGATTGTTGGCTAGACCAGAGCTGGTACAAGCTCTAGGATGAATTAACTACTCGTGTTAATTTTATAACAAAAAATCTAAAACTTATCTTAGTATTGATTTTTTATCTAAAGGTTATTTATACATCATGTACTACCAATTCTTTATTTTTTTCAGGAGTTTGGCCCAGTCGACAAGCTACGCTTGGAGACTCGTCGACTATTCCCTACGCTATGTCCGGGGACTGCTCCGACCACCGAGCACGTTTACGTTCCCAACCACGCTCGGGGACTTGTCGACTACTCTCTATGCTGTGCTCGAAGACTGTGCCGACCACCGAGCATGTTTACGTTCCCAACCACGCTCGGGGACTTGTCCACCGGTCCCTACGCCGTGCTCGGGGACTGTGCCGATCACCGAGTACTATACGCTCGGGGACTGTTCGACCAGCTCACCAATTTGAGAGTTTTGGGACTGTACCGACCACCGAGCACTATACGCTCGGGGACTGGTCGACCAGCCCACCAATTTGAGAATTCGGGGACTGTACCGACCACTGAGCGTTATATGCTCGGGGACTGGTCGATTAGTCTATTCAATTGCAGACGGACTGGTAAATTCAACTTTTTAGACCTTGCTACAAGGCTCATACTTCGCCTTCCAGCAAGCTCGGGGACTACATCGGTACGATGCATCTGGCGATGCATCTCAGTCTCAGAATTTCTTTGAGGACTTTTCTTTTGACCCTGGCACCACGTGCCTACGTCACCTACTACCAGGCTCGGGGACTAAATGGGCACACTTCACCTTACGGTGAATATGCTTGCTTTCTTGAGGTCTATACTTTTCAGAAAAGTAAAGTCGGCACACTTCACCAGGAAAGAAATCTTTTTTAATTTAGAGCACCATGCATTCTTCGAACAACCTGCTTCTTCGATGTCAATGTTGATCAACTGTCTTTTGAGTTGGTCAAAATACCGTTGCAACTGTTTGGGCGACTTTCCTACTTATTGAAGACGTCAAGCCTCACTGATCGAAGAAGCTCAAGACGGCGTGCTACATCACAATACATGGTGCTCGGGGACTAGCTGTGGGGGTATAAACCCCTATACCCTCATGGGCTTATATGGGCCGCACCATCAGAGGTGGCTCGGCCCACAGGATGAAGACGTGCGGCGCACGACTAGTCGGCGTGCACCGCAAGGCTACAAGATATTGTACCAAATAGGATACTTTGCTTGTAACTCTGTCCCTTCAGGATATATAAGGAGGGGCAGGGGTCCCCTAGAGGACAGACCATACATTATTCTCTCAACACAAATCAATACAACCAGACGCAGGACGTAGGTATTACGCCAACTCGGCGGCCGAACCTGGATAAAAAGCTTGCCCGAGTCTTGCGTCACCATCGAGTTCATAGTTTGCGCACCGTCTACCGATAAACTACTACCGTGGGTATACCCCAAGGTAGACTGCCGACTAGCTTTCGTCAACACCAACTGTCGGTGTTTTCCCCATGGGGGGTCACACCAACGAGTGAATTTGTATGCGTGCTCCCTTTTCCAGATGGTGATCCAAGAAGACACAAAGATTTATCCTGGTTCGGGCAAGAGAAGGCCCTACGTCCAGCGGGGGAGGGAAGATTGTATTATCTTGCACCTAAGTGCTTGTACAGGGGCGAATACAAGTGCGTATGAACTGGGATGGAGTATGGAGACTCCTCTTCGTGTGGGTGTTGTGTTGCCTGATGTCTGTTCATTCCTGGGTCTCCCCTTTTATAGCTCCAAGGAGAGACCTAGGGTACATATATAGATGACAGAGTAGGGGTCGATAGAGGCATGGCGCGCTGACCTACTCGAGGCCTCCGTACCGACGTGGTCTCGAGCCGTCCCGTCCCGACAGCTTGATGATGATCACGCGTGCCCTTATATCACGCTCCGTACGCCGTCTCGAGCCGGTTTGTCCGTTGCATGCCTGTACGTCCCGGCGGCTGATACGTCAGAGTGGTGGCAGTGTCGTCGGTCGACGCCTAACCCTTCCCCAGGAAGGAAACATGTCTGGTCGAGGGTCCGACGTCACGTAGCGCCTTGCTACCCAGAGTATTGACTTTTGGCGTCTCGAGGGGGTCCTGACTTGACGTTCCATCCTGGCTTCCCGTGCCCTGACATGCTCTGGGTCATTTGGTGGGGAAGGCTGCAAAAAGAATGACCGGACGGGTGCCTGTTCCCCATCACGTTTCCCGTGACTAGCGTGTTAGGTGGGAAAGCGACCGGCGCATTAAATGCCCGGGTTCTCGTGCGCGCGTCAGGCGGCGGGCGGCGTCCTCGGCGCTCGACGGCTCCTGGTTCGCTCGAGCCTATTTTCGTATTCGATGGTAATTAGTGCTCGACCCCTGAGCGGTTCGCTCGACGCCTTTTCCGTCTTCAAGGCTGCGGCCGTCGATGACCGTATGTATGGCTGATTTAGAACATCGATTTGAGGGCCTCGACCTGCGTATAGGTAATCTCATTATGTGCATCAGTTAGGATACCCCTTACTGATATCCTCGACAAGGAGCTTCTCTTGTGACTCGACGAGTTGATCCTTAAGAAGAGGGAGATGCTCCCATCCACCCCTCGCCGCATGAATAAAGCCTGATTTCAGGCGGGAGGTCTCTTTCGAATCCTACAGAAGATCACGAGGCAGTAAGAACGCAAGCCTAACAAATGCTCCCAAATAACAAAAGTCCCAAGATACTTACAAAGAAAGCCTGGCCGAGCCCGTAATTAACGATGTCGGACATAAGGCCCACAACGTGCTTCATCCAAAGACGAAGCTCCTCGAGGTGCTCCCACTTCTCTGCCTCCTTTTGGTCGTCCATCATGATGTTGGGCTCATCCAGAGAAGTGGAGGCTCGAAGGTGGATCCTCCCTAGGCCCCAGTGCTCCATCTCCTCCTCCGTGTGCACCTTAACACCCCGGATGAGTTCTTGCACCCTCTCGAGCAAACCCCCATGGCGTAGGAACACATCAACGAGGGAGGGAAACTGCCCGTCATGATCCACCGACCTCCAAGTCCCGGCCTCGTCGGTGTCGCCGCCGCCAAAGTTCCCAGCCTCGTCTCCCCCGCCGCCGTTATGATGCCACGACCGTCGACCCTCGAGGAACACCGGGGCGATCCCCTCAATACCATAAATGGTACCTTTGATCTTGGAGCGAGGATCCACCAGTGTGCGCATGGCACACGCAAGCGCCACGACACCGTCCGCCCGCCCTGGCTCGCCCGGGATGGTGACAGGCCCCCTAGGGCGGAGCCACGTGGGAGTCGGGGACCATAGAATGGCAGCTCCTCTTCCCCGGCCTTGGGCCCTTGCGGTGGCGGCGACCGTGGCTTGTGCACATCTTGTGGTGGCCGCTCGAACAGCCCTTCCATCTGCTACTGCTGTTGAAGCTCCTGCAGCTCTTGATGTCGGCATTGATCCAACTGCTCCTCAAGATGCACTTGCGCCCCCCGCTCTTGCTGAGGATGCTCCGACGCCTCTTGCTGTGGCTTCTCCTACTGCTGCTCCTCCTGCGGCTATGGCTTCCGCTGCTCCTGCACCTGCTGCTGCTGCCGCGCTTGAGCCTCTCGCTGAGGCGACAGCTGCCCCTGTGGACGACGTTGTTCTTCTTTTTTCCTCTGTTCCTCGTCGTCCTTCCGCTTCTTCTCCTCGACGGAGTGGAGCCCGATGGGCTATGGTGTCCGTTCCTCAACCTAAGGGGTCTCGACCCCCTTATCCGTGGCACCAAGCTCGTCGCTGATAGTGATGGGGTCGCCCACTCCTCCTGACTAGGGTGGCTCGGGGGCTCCCTCCTGACCATGGGGACGAGGCATCTCGCCCAGTCCGGGGGATGGCAAGACAGTTCTGGAGCCATCGCCCCCCACCGATGGGGTCTTATCGTCACCAGCAGGTGGTTGAGGGTCGGAGGAACCTGCACACATCCCAAAGCGACACGTCAGTCATAGAGAGACTCAGTGCCAATCAACCTGACCACAGAACCATAAAAAGAGGAACAAGTCACTCACCCGGACCCTTGGAGCTTGCCCCCGCCTTGAGCCTCTTGGCCATCGAGGGCTGAGCCTACTCCAACGGCCTCTTCAGCCTAAAAAAGGAAGAAGTATATTAAAGAAGTGGAAACCGACAGATGAACAAGACATCAAAAACAAAATCGCAACACGTAGAGCTTACCCTACGGGAAGGACCACCCTCCTACTGGTTCCTCGACCGACAGGTCTCGAGCCACCCCATGTTATGACCCCCGACTTCCCCTAGGCGGGCGCGGGCCTCGGTTCCCCCCTTCCCGCCGGACGGACGCCGGGGCTGGCACTCCTGCGGTGCCCTTGGCTCGTAGCTGCCACAGCGGTGCGGCCACGAGTCAACAGCCCTGTCGCCAAGGTTTTGACCCTATGGCCCGTGCTGGGCACCGGAGGGGGTTGCGGCTGAGGAACGACGTGACCCTACGCGGGCGCAGGGGGGTTGTCGACACGTAAAGCGTGTGGCGACACTTCCTTCTGGCGCCCGTCGCGGGGCCCACCTGGCGGCCCTCTGGAAGCACCCGCGCGCGATGTATCGACGTCGGTTCGCAGCGGGTCTTCTAGGATCCTATCGAGGCGAGCCGCCATCCCCTCGGAGTCATCGCTATCGTCGTCGCCATCATTTCCATCGTCCTCGTCAGGGGAATCCTCCTCAAACACCCCCTCACGCCTTGACCTGGCTCGGCATTTTTGAGCGCTTGCCGCTCGAGGTTCTTCTTCTTTTCCTTTTTCTTCTCTACGTCCTTTACGGACTTTTGCTTCTCTGCGAACGCATGCCTTTTTTCACGATCGACGTCGTCTTCCTTCACTGGAGGCTTCGAGGACCGAGCGTCGATCATCCCCTGTCAGAGGAGGCATGAGTTTCGGAGAAATCAGAAGGATCGAGAAAAAAGAGCGACACGACCTATGACAAGAATCGAGTAATGGTAGCAAAAAAAGCTTACCAGATTGGGGCAGCCTTCCTCCGCCCTCATGGGGAGGCTGTTGACATGCTCTGGCTGGAAGCCGCCCGCAACAGCCGCGCTAACTCTGGCAACGACCTCCTCATTCGAGGGCGCCATGTTGGACATCCCGTATGCCTCGAGGTCCCGAGACGAAACATAGGGCCCATCTCGTCCATCCTTAGTGGTCGAGACATCAACGGGAGTATCCGTTGATGGTGGACCGCCGAGTGAACGAGCGCGGCGGTCAGACCTCCCTCATGCAGCGCCTTCAGGGCATCGAGGAGTGGGTGGAGACGGGACTGAAGGGTCTTGACGACGCCACAATTCTAGTGTTTCGGGCGCTCCAAGATCAACCGCCCGGTATAGGTGGGGAAAAGATCATCGTCGTTGTGGAGGTAGACCCATTGAGAGTCCCATTGGGCATGGTTGGATGTCAGCCCGATCGGGATGTACTCTCGAGGCTCCTCCGGTTGCCACATCTTTTGCACCAGGTTAAGGCAGCTGGCCCGCACCGGCTTCCTCACCCCTGTGGCCCCACTAGGAACGTGGAAGAGCTCGCCCCTGTAGAGGTGGAGCCATAGCTCCCAGTGCGGCATCACCCCTAGGTAGCCCTCGCATACCGCGGCAAAAACCACCGCGGCAGTGATGGCGTTTGGGGAGATATGCTGAAGATCCACGCTGTTGTGGTGGCAGGGCGCCCTCATGAAACGACTCGGAGGGTATCCGAGGCCATGGTGATGGAACTTAGCGAAGGACACGACATACCCCTTTGGTAGATTGGGTCCGATGGTCCGCCGGTGGCGCGATCCATTCGGGTCGCGACAAGGAAGTACGGGAGCACAGAAGCCCCTCCTTCTCCAGATCCCTCAATCGGCGCTCTGTCATGGACGACGGGCGCTAGTCATCAGGGGCGATGAGTCTCACAAGCATCTTAGCAGAAGAAGAAAAGGCTGTTCTACGGGATTTGTTCGCTCGAGGGTGCACTATGCTCCAAGAAGGCAAGAAAAGACAGCAATGGAGAGCAGAGGCGAGAGCAATGACAGAATGCGGAAGGGGAGGCAGCCGGGCAAACCAGCGGCCTTTATAGATGACCCACCATAATAGGCAGATCCGACAAACGCGGTACCGTCCCTATTGAATGCGCCGCCTAACGGTCTTCTCTCTCCCCTTGACAGGACGTTACGGATTCCGTAGGCGGCATAGTGCCACAACGACTCTCTCCTAAAAAGGCGCATCCAACAGGCAAGAAAACAAACCACCACGACTCTTCCTTCTACGGCAAGGTAAGACGGGCGTGCGCCGCCATAAGAATCTTGAGGGAGCGCAGTCTGGCCCACCAGACAGGTTCGACGGTCGCCCTTGAGAACCAGAGTCAGGGACACCCAGCGAGGGGTCGAAAACGAGGCCTGCCTCGAGAACTCGCTGGGAGTATCCATGGCAGGGGCAAGAAGGTCGAGAGGAATCCCCACGGAGGGAGGCACCAAGCCGCTAGACTTTATCGAACGAGACCAGTATCCCACACCACACTAGCCCCGCTTAAATGAGGACGCCTCTGGGCTGCAGCCAACCCCCTCGAACGAGGCAAGGGTTCTCGCTTGGATCACCTGATAGGAACTCACCTTGGGCGATGACGCTCGCTCCATCGAGAGTACGTCACGATCCCAGCCATGAAAAAGTAAGGATGACCGATAAGGGTCGGAAGCACCCTTCCAGAACAAAACGCCTTTTTGAGAAAGGGAAAATCGGGAGCGGATACCTTAGGAAAAGCAATACAGCCCTCGAAGGAGTCCAAGACTCCTCCAATGGCTCGAGGGCTACCCCCGCGGGGGCCGCTCACGTGACCCCCCACGGAGACTCGACCGTCAAAGGAGCCTCTACTCGAGCACAAGTGCTCAAGCAAAGACTCGGGGGATACTATCGAGGATACCAATAGAGGGTACCCCAACCAACACTCATGCCAAGAGGATTTGCAAATCGAGGTTCCAACTCGACGCTCCGACATCGACACATAATCGCCAAGGCTCGATGTCGACCATAGCCTCGAACACAAAAATAGTGTCCTGCGAACTGACAGGGGCTCGATGAGCTACAACCGTCAAGTATGGAAGTGGCTCGAGCGAATCGATGGGCCTCGAGCGCAAAAGTTCCTCCCGCCGCCTGTCGCGGGTACGGAAGCCAGAGCATTTAATGTGTCTGCCATGCTCCCACCTAACCCGACAGTCACGGGAAACGTGATAGGGAACAAGCACCCGTCAAATCTCCACTTTTCCCAGCTTTATCCCCCCAAATGGACAAAGGTACAACTAGGCATAGTATAGTAGACGTGATGTCCCATCACAGTATCCCTCGAGGCGCCAGAAGTCGAGGCTCCTGCGTAGCAAGGCCGCTCGCATGCCCAACCCTCGAGCGGACACATCCCTTCTCGTGGAAGGATCAGACGAGCAAAGTCAACACTTCAACAACCACAGACGTGACTACTACAACGACGTACAAGCATGCTTATGCCTAAACCAATCCGAGACGGTGTATAGGGGCTAAATTCGGAAGCACACGTGCCATCATAATCAAAGTACGTTGTAACAAGACTGCTCGAGGCCACGCCAGTACGGAGGCCTCGAGTAGGTCAGCGCGCCGTACTCCTACCGAGGCTTATTCTAATGCCTACTCCCTGTAACCTAGGTCTCACCTTGGAACTATAAAAGGGGACACTGAGGACAATGTTGACGGTCCTTAAGTACTAAAATTAACCATCAACTAAACATGGAAAAGGATCAATATGCACCAAACATCTAGAATTAGGGTTTTATCTGACAGAATTCAACGAGCTTTGGTGTTTATCTATTTCTGCAGGGGGTTATCAGAAAATATGGAGAGAATGCCCACATGTCATGTTTACAACGAGATAATTACGTGCCGCGCAATTTTCCTCAATCTAGAAGAGTCCAGAAGCCACGGGAACGAACGGGAGACCGGACGGGCTCGGGGGAAGGGCGCCCGCCCTCCCCCCTTAGGCGCCCGCCCAGGTCTCAGGGCCAATCCGAACCAAACTCTTGGATCGTGCTCCACCAACCTAAAGGATCAAGGAAAACCGTGCGATCAATGTCGGTTTGATCCAACGGCCCAAATTCACTTTAAAGGACTATATAACCAAGGCCTCTCCACCCCTAGAGGAGAGAGGAGAAGAGGAGAAATCATTATCAGAGGTAGCCATCAAAGTTAGGGTTTAGACTTCTCTCCCACAGAGAATTAGAATTAGCTACTCCCTAATCCTTCAAGTTTAGAGGATTGATTAGATAGCAATTAGAGAAGTAGAGCACTACGCTCTGGATTCGGATCTTTGGTAATAAAGATTGGTATTATTCATATCTTTCTCTAATACTTTGTTCTAATTGCATTATGTCTTTATTTATTATGCTCTAGTTCTATATTTGATATATTATGATTGATAATGAGTTTATGTATAAGTTTGCAAAGCGCTTAGCTCTTGACTCGAGGGAGTTAAGTGGTAGATCACATGTGGGCATGGTGCTTAGATGTTATTTACCTGCAAATATATCCTATTGGCCGGGTTGTGTGGTAGTTCGCGATAGTGACAGCTTCGTTGATTCTTATATAGTCCACCCTCCGTCGATAGGACAGGCAGAATTTGTATTGCGGAGTAAGTCTTACGATGTTCTGATTTACTTTAGCAATGTTCCTTATACATGAATGAAGAGTCTTTTACGCTATATATGATCTTGTAGATAACTAGAGTAGAATGTGACTTAGTAGATAGTAGATAACTTAGAATCCATTCTCTAGCTAATCCGATGTCACCTACATATATGAGGAGTAGTCTATTTTCTAATCGTTGTGTAATTTACCCAAGAACTTATAATTCATTATCATTATCTTTATGGTTTACCCCCTGCCAAAGTAAGTGACTGTGTGATGAGTTTCTCATTAGTAATCATGTTCTTGCAAGTTTATCTCTAGTCTATGCCTTGATAGATTTAGTCTTTATCTTAATTTTACCCCTCGTTCTCTTAAGCAAAATTATAAATAGCGATACCTGGAATACTTATCCTAGTGAAATGCTACAATGAGGTGTTTTATCTGTGCGCTTGCGGATAGAATAGATTATTTTCTAGAGAGCCTCCATATTTATAAATACCTACACTCTGGCATCATGCTGGGGATGACAACCTAGTATTCAAGTGGTGTTAGCTAGTGTCAACAGACAATATACGCATCACACACAACACACAACTCATAGAACACAGTTCACATACCACCACCAGCTAAGACTTAGAATCCTTGGCTACATCCGTCTGTATTCACCCCTATACAAGCACTTAGGTGCAAGATAATACAAAATCCCCTCCCCTGCTGGACGTAGGGCCTTCTCTTGCCCAAACCAGGATAAATCTCAGTGTCATTCTTGCATCACCATCCGGAAGAGGGAGCACGCACACAAATTCACTCGTTGGTGTTACCCCGCGGGGGCAAACACTGAGAGGAAGTTTGTTCAACCTTCTGCTTTGGTTTCCACACCTACTTCGATTGTGAAGGCTCAGGGACTTCGTCCCTCTTTTCATTCTTTTTAGGAGCTATTTTCTTTTTCTGCTCCTTATTATTTTTCTTAGGAGCCGCCTTTTCTTTTGGCTCCGGCTTTTTCTTAGATATTTTTGTATTTTTAATAAGTTGAGGCTGGATCTCAACCTGCCTGATGCCTTGGTGGTTTGGCCCATAGAGGATGTGTATCATGTTGCACTCTTGTTGACGGCGTGGCCTGAACTCGAACTTCTTTTCTTGGCCATTAATGTTGAAGCGGATTTCTCCAGCCCCAACATCAATCTGTGCTCCAGCTGTACTCAAGAATGGTCTTCCCAGGATTAGTGGTGTTTCTTTAGTGAGCTCCATGTTGAGCACCACAAAATCCATTGGAACATAGTATCCTCTGATCTTGACAGGGATGTCTTGAGCAATCCCAGTCGGGTACCGGACTGACGAGTCTGCCAACTGGAGTGTCATGGTAGTTGGCTCCAAGTTGGTGAAGTTTAGCCTATGAAAGACTGATTTCGGAATGACGCTCACACTCGCCCCCAAATCACATAGGGTGTGGTCGAATTGCTAGGCCCTAATTGAGCAAGAGATTGTGGGGCACCTAGGATCCTGCTTCTTCTCGGGCAGCTCTTTGAGTATAGCTGCGCTACATTCTTCTGTCAGTTTGACAACTTTAGTGGACGGCAATGGTCGCTTCTTGTTGATGATGTCCTTGATGAACTTGGAGTAGGACGGAATATGCAAGACATCCATCAACGGTACACTGACTTGCATCTTTTCGACCATTTCCACGAAGCGGAGGAACTGTTCATTTTCGTCCTTCTTCTTCCTCAAGGAAAGGGTAGCATCGTGGTGTCCCCATAGTTGTTTGGGGTCAGCTCGTCTTCCATGGATTCTTCTGATGGTTGAGCCGGCCCTTCTGCCTGTGTTTCCTCATGTTGCCGTGGCACCCTTCCTGTCTTATAGTTAGGATAAGGGGGATCATGAGTGGTCTTACCCCCTCTTGTGGTCACTGTATTTACATTTTCCACAGAATCAGGAGAAACAACAGCCTTAGCGGCAGAAGCAAGCCGAGCTACTTTTAACTCGATATTCTTATTAAAAGCTAGCTAATCTCTAACAGAAAGGGTCAGGCCATCAAGCTTTGTATTTATGTTGACAAACATTTGATCATTTTCAGAAATCTTTTTAACAAGATTTTCATTGATTTTGGCCTGACCTAGCACAAGATCTTTCAGCGGCTAGGAGGAATTAAAACTAGAGTAATTACCTTGGGGGCGGTTCTGGTTGTTCCACCCATTACCTTGTTGTTGTTGGCTGAACCCATTGTTGATGAACGATGCGTCCTCCTAGGTTCCAGGGCAATTGATCCCCATGTGGCCAACATTCCCACATTCCTCACACGGCATGCGTGAGAAGATGGCTTGGATAGTGCCGGTGGTAGGATCAGTGGCCTGTCCGTCTAATCTCTTTATTAGTAGGTCTATTTTTGTGGCAAGCAGATCCGTATCCTTCATGGTATGCATGCCTTTTTGTGTTTTGCGTCCCTCTCCCCAACTCTGGTTGGCTACCATCTTCTCAATTAATGCCGTAGCATTCTCGATGGTCAGGGAGAGGAACACGCCTCCAGCAGCGGCATCGACGTGCCCCTTAGACATGGGCGTGAGCCCCTCGTAGAAATTCTGAAGCACGAGCCAATCTTCCATCCCGTGGTGGAGGCAGGCCCGGATGTACTACTAGAGCCTTTCCCAAGATTCAGGAATGGATTCGAGTGAAGTCTGCTGGAAGTTTGATATCTTTCCCCTCAGAGCATTTGTTTTGCTCATGGGGAAAAATTTCGCGAGGAACACCGCGGAACATTTGTCCCACGTGTTGACAGCTTCCTTGCTCTGGTAGAACCAATGCTTCGCCTTCCCCGAGAGGGAGAAGGGAAACAAGCGGAGCTTGACGCTTTCAGGTGCGACATCCTTGATGATGATGGTTTTGCACAGCTCAACGAAGTTCTATAGATGCACGTTTGCGTCCTCACTTGGCAAACCATAGAACTATTTTGCCTGCACCATCGTGAGTAGGCCAGTGCGAAGCTCGAAGTTTCCATTCCCAGTGTTGACTGCGGGCCCAACGGGCACATTGGCAACACTGGGGGTGGAATAGTCGCGGAGTGACCTAGCCATGGTGATTGAAACGGATGGTGCGGGGGTGATTGGTTCGACTGTCGGCGGCGTGGCAGAGGAAGAAACAGCACGAGTCCTTTTCTTCCTTAGGAGTGCCTTCGGATTGCTGTTGAAGTTTGCCGATAAGTTGAAACTGCTCATACACTATCCTGTTTTCATTCCAATAAAAAGAGGAAGAAAACAGCAATGATTTCCTGCTTAAACTATGGCTACCAATGCTTATTTTGTAATCAATGCTAAATCCCAAAGCTAGATATTTGCATTGTTCTTTGCCCTCCACGACAACAGCGCCAGAAATGCTTGTTGGCATTTCTTAGCGTCAATACTAATGATAGACTATAAATCCATCATTAGCAATGGCACCAGAAATGTCGGGTGTTGGTATACCATAACTATTGTTATGTCAGAGAGATAACCCAAGGCCTTTAACGGTACCAGCCTTAGCACTGTAGTCTGGTAACAATAATTAGGAATGCTGAATTGGCCATCCTAACCATCCTTACTTACGATATGCAAAGTTGTAGCACGGCGCCAGATAAATGCACAGAGTTTACAATCTTAAGTAACGGTACTTAGGTACGCCAATCAATAGTTCATGAATATAAAGAATAAAATTGTAAGCGAACAGAACTATCATTGTAGCATTTCATCTCGTGAGTATTCAAGGGTTATCATATTTAATCCCGTAGGAGGGCATAACAAATGCATCTAGATTGGTTTGTAGCATGATCACTTATTGAGATGCATAGGTAGACATAGTCTAATCAGGGGTCACGGCAGGCTCTTAAAATATGGATAGTGGACACACTCATCGGGGCAACCTCAAGAAATAAAGAGAAAATAAGGAAATAAAAGAAATAAAGAACAACTACTTTAGCCAGCATTGATCTTATATAACTATGCAAAGAATTGTTAGTAGAACATCTAATCAATATAACTAGAGTTAGAACTAAGTCTGAGGCTGTGGGGAGATCCCCGCAGCTGGACATCCAGCCGATAGGGACTTTACAGAACTCCTATCGGAATACCTGATCGTGGGGGAATACCAGGGATGACAGGGCTGTCACTACCCTGCCACCTACCCCTCTACCGGAAAGATACCCGCGCATCCGCTGATCTCCGCATACCTGAGCACCTTGCCCGTGTAATTGGAAATGCCTCCTAGCCTCTCGGGACCCCAACCCTTCGGATTGACAGGCTCGGCTAAGAGTGGCCATCACAGCCCAACGAACTGTTACCCCAATCTTAATCCTTTTTCTATTCATACTAATTTGATGAACGATGAAGAACAAGGATGAACACATCAAGAACATAGCACAAGAACTAAGAACTAGTTCATATACTATGAACAAGATATGAACACAACTATACTCTAATTCAATTGCATAATCATATAAATAATATAAGAACTTGCTCATGGAGGAGAACTGAATTGTATTCATACCAAGAAGCTCTAAGATCCTCTAAGGAGACAAGCTCTCCTTGCTAGCTTTGCCTTGCTCTACTACTGAATCTAAACTAAAGAACAAGTGCAGAAATGTGAGGTGTATTGCTCCAAATGATGTTGTGTGTGTGTTGAATGGTGTGGAGCCATCTATTTATAGCCCAACAAGGATGGTTCATGGCGATCTAAATTTGGTAGGAGGTGAAACCATCCTATGCATGCCGCCATGCAACCGCCTGAAAAAGGTGGGACCGAGTTGCCGCCACAGGGGGTGCGCCCGCACCAGGGTGCGGCCACACCACTGGTGGCCCCCCCTGGCCACCGCCTTCACGTGGTCGGTTCGTCTCTAAGACCTGATCCTTCCCGTGGTTACGGATGGATCCAGTTCGGTGTTTTGGTGGGCTTTTCCATTTATCTTTGATTTGCGCCTTTTCTGAATACACTTTATTGAAGTGCGCTTTCTCGTGTCTTTTGCGTCTTTCCATGTGTCATAGCTGAAATTGATATTTGCAATAAAACTTGTGGAAAGGTTAGTTCAAAGCCCTACCATCTATTTATTTTATTTATTAAAATGATGTTTATAATTATAAGATAAGGGGTACCAACAACTACCATATGCATGGGGCAAATAAGGGCTTGAATGAGTTGTGTGGCATGCTGAAAATAGCAGTGGCTGACATCAAGAAAAGTGCAGGCTGTAGCCAAGTGTTGGCTGTCCAAAACAAACCTAACTTTAAGAGAAAGAAGGGCAACGCTTGGAAGAAGAAAAAGGGAAATGCTAAGGATGAGATCCATAAGCCAAACCCACCTGCACCTAAGGGGAAAGGTCACTGGAAGAGAAACTGCAAGTTGTACTTGGCGTCCTTGAAGAAGGATGGCGGTGGTAAAGGTACTTCCGTTGCTCATACACTTGTTGTTTATGTTACAGATATTTTTCTCGCTAACTCTTATATTAATTCTTGGGTATTTGATACCGGATCGGGGTTGCTCGTATTTGCAATATGATGCAGGGAATGATAAGATGTAGAAGCGTTAAAAAGGGAGAAGCTGATTTCCGCATGGGCAATAATGAAAGAGTTGCTATGTTGAACGTCGGGACGATGCAACTTCATCTACCATCAAGATTTATTTTGGAATTGAATAATTGTTATTTTGTTCCTAGTTTAAGTCAAAACATTTTGTCTCCATGTTTGATGAAGGATGGTTATTCATTTGCGAGCAAAGACAATGGTTGTGTGATCTCTAAGAATGACATATTTGTGGCTTATGTATCCATTGTGAATGGGTTATTTATTTTAAATCTTGATGATGCACCTATCTATAATGTTAGTTCAAAAAGACCTCGGCTTAATGAGTTAAGTCCTACTTATTTGTGGCATTGTCGTTTGGGTCATATAAGTGAGAATCGCATGAAGAGGCTCCATGATGATGGGTTTTTAACTTCGTTTGATTTTGAATCATACGAGACATGTGAGTCTTGCTTACTGGGAAAGATGACCAAGGCACCTTTCATAGGTTTTCCTCAGAGAGCGTCTGATTTATTGGAACTTATACATACTGATGTATGTGGACCAATGAGCACGATAGCTAGAGGCGGATTCCAATACTTCATAACTTTCACTGATGATTTTAGTAGATATGGATATGTCTACTTAATGAAACATAAGTCTGAAACATTTGAAAAGTTCAAAGAATTTCAGAATGAAGTAGAGAATCAACGTGGCAAGAAAATTAAGGCTTTGCGATTTGATCATGGAGGCAAGTATTTGAGTCACGAATTTAGCAATCATCTAAAGAGTTGTGGAATCATTCCACAACTTACGCCACCTGGAACGCCTCAGAGGAACGGCGTGTCCGAGCGACGTAATCAAACTTTGTTAGACATGGTTCGATCTATGATGAGCCAGTCGGACCTACCTTTATCATTTTGGGGATATGCTCTAGAAACAGTCGCTTTCACTTTAAACAGGGTACCATCTAAGTCTGTAGTTAAGACACCATATGAGATGTGGACTTGTAAGTGTCCCAGTTTGCCTTTTCTGAAAATTTGGGGTTGTGAAGTTTATGTCAAATGACTTATATCAGATAAACTAACACCCAAATCAGATAAGTGCTTTTTCGTGGGATACCCAAAGGGAACTTTAGAGTATTATCTCTATAACCGGACAGAGGGCAAAGTGTTTGTTACTCAAAACAGTGTTTTCTTAGAGAAAGTTTCTCAAAAGGGAGAAAAATGGAGAGAAGGTTTATCTTGAAGAAGTTCAAGACGAACCAGTTGGGAATGACTCTATGAGCGATGCTAACGTAGCAGAACAAGTTGAGACGTCCGTGGTAGTACAAACCCACCGCAACCATGAAGATCAGCAAGACTTCGTGAATTGCGGGGGAATTGTTATTGTTAGATGATGACGAACCTACAAATTATGTAGAAGCAATGATGGACCCAAATTCTGAGAAATGGCAAAGTGCCAAGAGATCTGAGATAGATTCCATGGGAGACAATCAAGTTTGGAACTTGGTTGATCCGCCTCATGGGGTTAGAGCCATAGAGTGCAAATGGATCTATAAAAACAAAAAGGATATGGATGGAAATTTTCACGTCTATAAAGCTCGACTTGTCACAAAGGGTTTTAGGCAAGTTCAAGGAATTGACTATGATGAGACTTTCTTGCCAGTAGCGATGCTTAAATCTATCCGAATCATTCTAGCAATTGCTGCATATTTTGATTATGAGATATGGCAGATGGATGTTAAAACAGCCTTTTTAAATGGAAATTTGGAAGAGGACATGTATATGATACAGCTCGAAGGTTTTGTTGATCCTAATAATGCTAGAAAAATATGCAAGCTTAAGAAATCCATTTATTGATTAAAGCAAGCATCTCGGAGTTGGAATATTCGTTTTGATGAAGTTGTCAAAGGTTTTGGCTTTCGTCAGAATGAAGAAGAACCTTATGTTTACAAGAAGGAAAGTGGGAGCGTTGTTGTATTTCTAACCTTATATGTGGATGACATATTATTGATTGGGAATGACATTCCAATGTTGCAATCAGTAAAGACTTCACTGAATAATAGTTTTTATATGAAGGATTTAGGAGAAGTAGCATACATTTTGGGCATTAAGATCTATAGAGATAGGTCCAAAAGGCTAATAGGATTAATCCAAGATACATACATAGACAAGGTGTTGAAACGGTTCAACATGAAACAATCTAAAAGAGGGTTCTTGCCTATGTCACATGGTATGCGTTTTAGTGATAAGCAGTGTCCTTCATCAGATGAAGAGCGCAAACACATGAGTAAGGTTCCATACGCTTAGGCAATTGGTTCTATCATGTATGCCATGATATATACTCGCCCAGATGTCTCATATGCTCTAAGTGTTGCGAGCAGGTACTAGAATAATCTAGGTGAAAGTCATTTGACACTTGTTAAAACCATTCTTAAGTACTTGAGAAGGACTAAAGATATGTTCCTAATCTATGGAGGTGAGGAGGAGCTCGTTGTAAATGGTTACACCGATGCTAGCTTCCAAACAGACACAGATGATTCACAATCTCAATCAGGTTTTGTGTTCATGATAAATGGTGGTGCAGTAAGCTAGAAAAGTTCCAAGCAGGCGACAGTGACCGATTCTACAACAGAGGCTGAGTACATCACAGCTTCTAAAAACTACAAAGGAAGGTGTTTGGATGAGGAGGTTCCTCATTGAGCTTGGTGTGTTTCCAAATGCGTCGAGCCCATTGAATCTACATTGTGAAAACAATGGGGCACAGGCTAAGGAGCCTAGGAATCACCAGAAGAACAAACATGTGTTGTGGAAGTTTCAACTCATTTGAGAGTTCATTAGGCGAGGTTAAATTAAGATGTGCAAGATACATAAGGATTTGAATATTGCAGATCCTTTGACAAAGGCTCTTCCACAGCCTAAGCATGAGGCACACTTGAAGTCTATGGGTATTAGATATCTTAGATATTAACTCTAGTGCAAGTGGGAGACTGTTGGGAATATGCCCTAGAGGTAATCATATATAGAGATGATGATATTACGATTGTATCCATGACATATATTATGAGTTAAGTGAATATCCATTGTAGACAAACTTGTATTGATTAACAATTATGTGAATTGTTTGTGAAACTCTTTTACTTGTATGGTTATTCTAAAGTTGTCCATGATCAGAGTTTGTGTGAGGATACACATGAACATTAGATTAGCACATGTATTAGTTGATGACTTTGTTTCACAAGTCATAGACAGAGATGTCAAACTAATAATGTGGGCACATGTATGACATGGGGCTAGACTAACCCAACATGAGATGTTCTTATTATCTCTTTATACATCATGTACATTATATCCTTAGACCTAAGATTGTCGTATGTTGTCAATGTGAAATGACCTACTTAGGGACTATTAAACGCTACTCCGTTATAGGGTAGTTATAAAGGTGGTCTTCGGGTTTTGTCGGGGAACATGCTGTGAGACATAGATGATCAAGATGGAACTTGCCCCTCTCTATGTGAGAGAGATATCACTGGATCACTCAAGTAATTGGATAAACAAATGCATGGTCGTGCTTGGGTTAAGTGTTAACCCACGAGTTGGACCAAATATCGTGTGGCAAGGGAATAACATGTATATGTATATAGTGGTTCATCTAATATGATCTTTGCGTATGTATAGGAATTGTCACACCTTGCTAGAGGCCGCTGTCAACTATTGGGCGAGTAGGAGTACTCGGCTCATGTCTATATGCATGTGAACTCATAGGGTTGCATGCTTAAGGGGCTGGAAACCTAATTCAGGTTGGACCCGAATTAGACAAGGCTTAGGGTTTCTAATTGGGCCCTCGACTCGAAGCTGATTGAAGGACACCTATATAAGAGAGGGAGGGGCGCAGCCAGGGTTAATCCCATGCCATCAGGCAGCCGCTGCCGCTCACCCACGCTAGCGCCTTTTGCTCCTCACGGGCCTAGCAGTCCGGAGGCGCAACGCTTCTTCCTCGCACGTGTGAGATACCTCGGAGGTGCTGCATGTGGAGCACAAGGACGAACCGCGGGAGAGGGATTTGCGAGGTGGACGACCACGCAACTGTATGGCACTGCTGCTACACGCACGACTGCACTAAGTCGCTTCTGCTACATCTGCACGCCTAGTGGTAATCCCGTGATCTATAACTTGCAGTTGATCCTTGTTTATGAGGTTGAAATTTTAGTTTCCTAGCTAGCGTAGCATCCTCATAATCCTACAGTAATGCCCTTTTCCTAACTTCTGAATTAAAGTAATGATGGAATTTGGTTTCTAGATCTTCCCATCCTTCAATGGAATTATGTGGCAAAGATGCAAACTATGAAAATGTTGGGCCAGACAGAGAAAGAGGAAAGAACCTCACTTTAAATGTAGGTTCTTTAGCAATTTCACCAAGGTGAGCCAAATACTGACTAATATGTTCCATAGTCGATGTTGATCCTGTTCCAATAAACTTGACAAAATCTGGCAGTCTGAACCTTAGTGGCAACAAAACATGATCAAACCATTCTGGATATGGCTTTTTATATGAGACTACTGTATTCTTGGGTTTTAATCCAAATTGTCGCTGAACCATATCAGTAACTTGGTTCATCAGCTGATCTATCTGAAATTGGTTCCCGTGTGGACCATTTGGTTCTAGACACCTTTGGTTCTACATTCTCTAAGTATTTGGCTGATATCCAAGGTTTTCACCACCATTCAAAGTATAGTGCTCAGCAACATAATGATAGCCAGGAGGTACTTCTCCAGGTGTCAGTCTTCCTTGATATCGTGGAGCGTTGAAATCCCTAGCAATCCTCTAGCTACGAGGAGCAATTTTTGTAGCCGATTGACCATAATCCAAGATGAGCTGTTGCACTGACTGCTGAACAGTGTTGCAGCGTTGACTCCCATTTGCAAGTTCTCTAGATATATGATCTCCCAAAGTCTGCCCAACAAATGTTTGTCCATTCCCTATAGTAACATAATATGTTGGACCTCTATTCTGAATATCCAGACTAAGCCTCCTTAATAGCATTTGTAATCCCATTTAATAAAACTTCATTATGATTAGCCAAGGTTGCTACCATGGCTTTGCTGATAGTTTCGTACATAGCATTGTGCTGAATCTGAACACTAGGATCTTGCTCTCCTTGTAGAATTACTCTCGAAAAAAGAGTCTTCTAAAATACTTTCTTGTCTCTATTTTTGCTGAAGGAAACCAAGCAATTCTCCTGGTACTGGTTCACAGCAGTCGCAACCAATTCCTTCAATTGATCCGGGAGATCGTCCAAAGTGACATTGAGCACATTCTCGTTCTCCATGTCGCTGAGTAATATCCCACCGGGCGTGCCAAAAGATATGTTGGTGCAAAAATTGGTATCTCGCACCAACAATCTCGGGGGCTCTCAGAGGGAGTGCAGGAGCTGAAGTCCTAGACCTCCTGAGCCACAAATGCACGAGCTTGATGAATTGATTCCGGGGCGTACAAGTCAATTTGATCTGAAATTGACAAGGTAAAGGTACAAAAGTTAAATTATGGAACCTACCGATTGTTGCTAGACAGTTCCAAGATGTATGACCTTAAGAAGCCATTGAATAAAGAAAATTAACTAAAAAGTTAACTCCTGACAATGATGCAAAACGATAATTATTATCAAATATTTAAATTCATCATACAATGGCATCTTATGCACGACTATGATCGGATCGGCTGTTTAGCTGATACACTGTGTATAAATAAGATATAGCTTACGTGCATTATTCACTTATCCATTAAATAAACGATAACTTATTAAAACTGGTCTAAAGACCTGCGATCCTAATAAATTACTTTTATAATTGTATTGAATTTATATTCACCTGGTCTAAAGGCCAGCGGGCTTTAATAAATCTAACAGAGATTACTAGTTCATTTAATGCACAAGTGGGTTCATGCACGCGCACTATTTGTTTGAGCTTAACTGGATCGACTACTTAGCCGATATAGGATCCATGAATCACGAACAAGATCCATCTACTTTGTTACGATTAGGTTTGGTTATTGTTACCAAATTAATTATAATAAAAATAAATATCTCCAATGCACATCATGTAACAACCAAGATCAATAGGTTAATTATCTTAATTTCGTTTGATAATTGTTGTTTATTTAGGGTTTATATTAAGCACTTAGATTTGAATCTCGAACTAACCTATCGAATTTTGATTGGGCAGAATATTGTTGTAACAAGTTAAACATTAATCTTTGAACAATATTGATAACTTAATGAATCTATTAAATTGCCAATTTAGTAGAGCCGATAACTAATTTGAACCAATATTCATAAGAGATTGAAGCAATGCAGCCTTACAAATATAATTCAAATCGATAACTAGTTCATAATCGAGCTTGACATAAGTTCGAATGATGCAGCCATGACAAACTAAACATGAACCATAATAAAATTTACAAGCAAACTGAAGGTCGAAATCAACCGATGCAGCTCGATTCATTTAAGGTCTCGTCGAGATCTACTATTACTCCTACTCCTAAGGTTGGTGGCCGAAGCCGAAAAGGGTTTATATTTTGATTGTGTATGTTCTTACAAGGATCGTGTTCCCAATATTTATAGTCTAAAGTCCTAGTCTCATGTCCTAATACGACTCTTTCCTCAAAAAGGTAATCTGGACTTTAACTTCTCCTTTCTTAATTGAACCTGACACGTTTTCTTCGTCTTGCCTTGTTCTGACACCCTTCTGATTGAATAATTTTGTTGCGCCTCTCGTTTAGTCGATCCACTCATCCGATTGTCCCTCCTTCTACGAAGCAGGCCCACTAGCAGTTCCTGACTCACCAAAATTTGAGATTAACACCTATAAAGGGACCCCCTCAGCACCTGTTTTATGGAAGGGAGAAAAGAAGAGAACATAAGAAGAGGCTCAAGCATAGTTTAGATCTTAGAGCAAGTGTTAGTGTAGTAGCTCCCTCGCTTAGGTAGCCAGCTCAGTTTCATGGCCTCTCTGCCCCCAGCTTAGCCTCACTCTAATAGCTCGAAGTTGTAAGCGGGAAGAGTAGCCAGGCATAGCTCAGCTTGGAGACAAGAAGAGTCTTCCTCCTCTCTACTCTGGTATTATACCTTTGCTATCTTAGTACTCATTTATTTATCATTTACTTTTGGTATTTTGAGTGCTATATTGTTTACCTTTCAAGTACTTAGTTTATAGTGATCATATCATTAGTGAGCTTAGGTGCTTGATTGTGTTGGGATAAGTGCTTGGTTAGTTTAGTGTTAGTTGTTCAAGCTAAGTAATTGCTCTGTCGTCTGGTTAGTGTGTCTTTACTCTAGAGCTCGGGTAAAGATAGTAGGAATATAGATTAAGCGCGGTGCTTAGGCTATAGACTAACATTCAGATACGGCTAGACCCACGGATATCTGGGGTAGCACCAGGTGGTGACAGCCCTGATTTACGTATTCCCCCATGTTCGGTCTAGTTCTTAAAACGTAAGGCTTGTTGTGCTTCGTGCCTGATCAACCATACGGTGAGTTCAAGACGGGTACGCCTCTTTGCTTGATTTGAATAACTAGTGCTATCCTTTTACTGAGTCCCCTAAATCTACTTCCATTCTTATTTATCTTTTAACCCCCTGAGGTTAGTTGGCAGATTAGTTTGGTTATATTTTACCCATCCATCCTTACTAGCCAACCCATTCCTTACCAATCCTAACTCCGATCATCCATTCTTACCCGACTCGACCACATCCCCCAGCCTTCCTTTGGGAAATTATAAATTGATGACATCTGGTTACTCACAAGGTGAAGTGCTACACATGATAGTTCTGTGCGCTTGCAGATCCCATTATTCTAGGTAGATTGCAATCACTCCGATTGGACCTATTAGTGTCGGGATTGACAACCCTATTTGGCATTAGTAGACTAGTCAACTCTAGCCTCACCTTAGGTGTAGCTAAGAACTACCGACCCGACACTTCTAGTACCACTACTAGGATAGTAGTTAACCTCTGTCCTCTGTTAGTGTTGCTAAGAAGTGCCAACAAACATGATTACTTATGAGTGATGGGTTGCATAGTCACATACTTGGCAGAGGGGTAAACCATGATAGATAAAAAATATGAAGTATAAAAGCTCAGGGAATAAATCACATAGAGATTAGATATAGATTACTCAGCTTAATATCAGGTGGACATATGATTAGTTCAAGAGATAGAAAATCCTAAGTAGTTCTAATTTATCAAGTCATTCATCTATTCTCATGCTACACTATGATATATAGCACAAAAGACTCTTCATTTACGTATAAGGAACATTGCTATAAAAAGCCAAGACATAGCTGGACTTCCTACACAACTGTGGTTCTACCTGTCCTACGAACGGGGGATGGAATACAAAGGACTCAACAAAACTGTCACTTCTGCAATCTACCACACGACCCGAGCAATAGGGTGTAATTGCAGATAAACGACATTTAAGCACTATGCTTACATGACATCTATCACCTAACCCTCACATGAAGAGAGCTAAGCGCTTTGGAAACATATACATAAACTCATTATCAATCATAACCATATCAAATGTAGAACTAGAATAAACTAGAAACCAAATAAATAGAAGCATATGATATTTAGAATAAAGTCAAAAGAAAGATACAAGATAATACCAATCTTTGACGATGAAAATCTAGAGTTCTAAGCACAAGCGCCTGACTCTTCCTCTATCTAGTCTAAACCTATGTAGAAGATGAAGATTTGGAGTAGCTATTCTAATTCTTTGGTGGAGATATCTCTAATCCCTAGCTCTACTAATGGCTACCTCTAATTCTCATATGAAAATAATAATAATAATGATATCTTCCCTCTTGGCGGGGTCAGGGTTGTATTTATAGCCCCCTAGGAAGCACCACGGCCCTCAGATCAAACCGACCTTGATAGATGGCTAAGATTACACCTCAAAGACGGTGGAGGTTGAAGATCATTGTCTGAGAGCCCTGGGCGGCCGCCTCTGCCCTATGGGCGGGTGCCCCTAGGTCTCTACCATGTGGGCTCTCCTTTGCAAGGTTGCCTTCTTATGTCTTCTAGAGTATTCCTGAGTTACCGACGTAGTCTTCTCTCTGTGTAAATCTAACATGTCGGCCTCTTTTTGTTCTTATTTCGATAACCCACTGTAGAAACAGACATTCACCAAAACTCATGAAAATTGTCATTGAAAACCCTAAGTCTATGGTGATGTTTAGTTTTTATCCCCTTTTCACTCCTTTGTTAACATATGAAATTGATGGTTAACAACCGTCAAGACCTGTCCATGGTGAGGGGGTTCACGGCGAGGTGTTTGGCCGAAGTTGGGGAGGATGGAGCAGAGCAGGCGCTAAGATAGGTTAGAGCGTGTGGGGAGGAGCTCAGGAGATAGCCAAGCTCGGGGCGGAGCTGAGGACGAGCGCTGGGAGGTGGCAAGGCTATGATTATAGTGAATTTCAATGGCGGAGTGAGATCACCGGCGTCGAGCCAAAAGACGGAAGAAGAGTGGCAGCAAGGGTTAGGCGGTGGAAGGAGTGGATGAGGATGCCACTGGCTCGGCCACTTCACAGTAATCCCGACCAAGCAAGCAGCTGTGTGGCAAGCATGCCAGAGGCGGCCACGGCGAGTGGCGGGGATGGTTGGCGGGGGCGGATTGGTTGGAGTACTGTAGCAGTACTTATCTAGAGACTTCAACTTGAAATTACTTTCAAATTTTGAAAACCACTCAAAATTCTACCAAAATATGATTTGTTCAAAATTTTGAGCTCTACAAATCATATATAGGGGTCTTAAACTGGTTTGGAGTGGAAGAGGGTGAATTTGATCAAAACAGTTTGAATTTCAAATCCCAATTTGGGGCAAATCAGGTTTAAATTGGGACAGAACTGAAATTCAAAAATTACTTTTGATTTTGCTCCATAACATGAAAATTTTCTAAAATAAGAGTTGTTCATTTTGAAAAGCTCTACAACTTTTCTTTTGGTCACATTTCAAGATTCCTAATAGATTTTGAAATAGATGTTCAAAATCAAAAGGGGACACTTTTTAAGAATCTGTATTTTCAAAATTACTTTGAATTTTACATTGAAACTTCAAAAACTCAAAATACCAAAGTTGTACATCTTAACACGATCTACAACTTTTCTTTTGGACTTGTTCCCATATTTTACTTATATTTTAAACTACATAAAAGAGGATAAAATCTAGGGTTCCAAATTAGGGTTTTTCTTAAGGCTGTACTTATATCCCTCCTTAATTAGGGATTTCTCCACCATCACAAGTATCATTTAACAAGGTAGACACACTCTATTTACTTAAGCACAAGCCACAAAAATAAAAACTATATTTTAGGTTGGTGCATTATGTTGTGCTATGCTTTGCGATGCATATGATGACATGGCAAGTTTTAGTATCCGCAACATCAAAGATGTTACACATCCAGACTCCATGCTCGATGATCCACATATGAATGGAAAGATACTTTATGAATGGAAAGATATTTTGATAAGCTAACTAATGGTTTTGGTTTCACGTCAAATTCGTCCGCAACAACTCATTCTAGCTAGGCTCAGCAGTGCACGCAACTAAGGCCTTGTTTACTTCTCAAAAAAATTGCAAAATGATCAAGATTTTCTGTCATATTGAATCTTGTGGCACATGCATAGAGCATTAAATATAGATAAAAATAACTAATTGTATAATTTGCATGTAATTTATGAGACGAATCTTTTGAGCCTAGTTAGTCTATGATTGGACAATAATTAACAAATTCAAACAAAAGTTCTACAGTAGTATTTCGTAAAAATTTGCTGGAAGTAAACAAGGCCTAAACAAACAGATCTTGGCTTGCTAGGGACATATTTAAGCTAGCCTAATTTAGTTTTGCTACCTAGATTTGTATAGAAAACACTCTAGGTGTGAAGCTCTATTCGTACTGCTGGACTAGCAAAATCTGAAGTTTGAAATTTGAAGACGAGGACAGGACAAGAACTGAACTAGACAATTGTTTGCTTTTGCTCAGTTGCTGCCCAACGAAGCAACCTGCCCACAAGCGATGCTTAAACCTGGACATCTACACGCACAAAGCGCCACCCGCACGCTCGCGTACGCTCCGCGTCAAACCAGGAAACCAAAATTTTTTGAAAATTTTCCATTACATGGAATGCACATACATGAAACATTAAATATAATTAAAAAAATAATTAATTATACACTGTAATAATAAAAGTGTTATAGTATCAAGGAAACTAAGGTCTTGTTTAGTTCATCCAAAAAATAACAACTTTTCAAGATTTTCCGTTAATATTGAATCTTACGGTACATGCATAGAGTATTAAATATAGACAAAAACAAAAAAAATAATTATACAGTTTATCTTTAAATTGCGAAATAAATTTTTTAAATATAGTTAGTTCATAATTAGAAAATATTTATCAAATAAAAACCAAAATGCTACGGTATCCAGCCCAAAAAATTTTGAGAGGCCTAAACAAGCCCAGGTGACGTGAACCCTGACGGCGCCCGCTCGCGTCCTCCCCATCCCGTGTGCAGACCTTTCCTACCGGCCCTTCTAGAAACCAACGCACCTGTCCGGTCCCGTCGCGCACCACAACAAATCAGCAACACCACCATGGGCTCCAGATTCGGGCGGCCCCGCCGCCCCTGGCTGGCAACACGGGCCCCACACATCAAACCCCCCGCATCATCGTATATTCCTCTCGCCACCACGCGGCAGAGCCCAACCCAGAAACAGAGAACTAGAGAAGTCCGTTGAGGCGTCAGGCGTGAACACCAGGAGGAAGAAGAAGAAGCAAACCAGCCAAGAAACCGACTCCCTAATCGGGGGTCCCTCAACTCGGTCCCTTGTCCTTGTCCAGTTGTCCCCTCCCCTCTCGCCGGTGCTGCTCTTGCCTACTCCGATGGCTGATGCTGCCGCCGCCGCCGCCCCCACGAAGACAGCGAACATCCCGACGACGATGCGGGCCGTGCAGTACGACGCCTATGGCGGGGGCGCCACGGGTCTCAAGGTAACTGGCTAACCGCAAAGCAGTTCCAGTTGTTTTCTCCTCTTGCTACTTCCTTAACGTGTAGATTGGATTGTTGGTTAGCGAGCTAAGTACGACCAGACACAAGGAGTCAATTGGTGGATTCAGCAGTCTATGGAACAGTCGGTTTATATCTAATTAATGTATGACTGGCTTCGTGCAAGCGATTAGTTGTTTTGCTTTACTTTTTATTTTATTTTAGGTCTAGATAGAAGTACTGGTTTGCTGTTGACTAGTTGTTGTGGCTTCTCCCTGTTACCCTTGTTAAATGTCTTGTGGCACTTGTCTTCTCCCTGTTCCCCTGGTTGGAAATTCCAGTCAGTTGACCAGATTCCACCACGCTACAAATACTTGTCTTTGTTGGCGAGAAGACCACTGCAGATTTCCACTCGGTGTCTACTGCAGATTATCTTGCCCACAACTCCACAAGTGGTCATCAGGTCAGAGGAATGAAATTAATCTACGGGTACTGGGTGGTGTCAATTGGATGACAGGAGTGTTGACTGGTTCTGAATTTGGGTGACTCTTTGACTGATGAATGCTTTTTACAAACACAGGGAAACTAATTTGACCTGGGGGTCTCTGGTCCTTTGCTCTAGTATTTTCTGTTGTTACATAGTCTGAGTCAGTAAGATTTTAGATTTTCATTTTGTTTGGGTTGAAAATATATTAGGTCGACAAACTATTCCTTGTGTTTCTAGATTCTTTCCTTTGTATTCTTGCAAAGAAATCAGTCCACCAATCCTGAAACGCCTCTAATGCAGCATGTGGAAGTTCCTGTCCCTATGGCCAAAAAGAATGAGCTTCTATTGAAACTGGAAGCAGCAAGCATCAATCCAGTGGACTGGAAGATACAGAAAGGGTTGTTGCAGCCTTTTCTGCCTCGTAAATTTCCTTTTATCCCAGGTAATCAAGTTTATTACTCATTCGATAGTAGTTGATTACTTGATTCTGACTACACTACGACCAATAGTTGGCCATTTATTTCATTTATGTATTACACCACTTTCATTTACAAAACAATATATGCTTGTTATTATGTGAATACACGGTGTTTATGCTTGGGTTTCAGTTAGTCTATGTTGTACCATACTACTATTTATGTTCTTATAATCTTGTCTATCATCTTCTGATAACAGGTAATGATGACATGTATTTTAGGCAGGGCCGTCTCCAGAAATTTGTGGCTCCGGAATGAATTACAAATTGAGGCCCTAAAATTTATAAAATTTGTATGGCTAATAAAATAAGACATATTTTCATTCAAATATAGAACTTCAATATGTATTCTTCTGTACAACATATAGAAATATGCCAAATATTATTTCTAAAATAGTAAAAATATTATTACCTCAAATTCTACCCAAAAGCATCATCTATCTAGTATTTTTCAAAATAAAATCTCCAATTATATCTTCAGAATTAATCTTCTCCAAGACATGATTTTCAAGTGCGATTATCACTAGCCCATTGAGTCTTTCTTGCATCATAGTACAATGCAAGCAATATATCTATATTAAGTCCCGGCTTAATGGCTTAAAAAAGTTTAAGATAATGAAACAAAAAGGCCCAGACCTTGACACCAGAAATGTTGATGATGTGATGGTATAGCATGTGATTCCTGATGCCATAAGCCGTTAACCCTAAACAACAGAATCAATTGGCAATAGGAATTTGCAGCTATACTGGAGTTAATCTAGAGCTAACTTATTCAGCGTTAGGTGTCAGGATATGTCACCGGCAGGGGGGATTGTCAAGTCTTACAGGGACGCATGCATAGACTAGGCTATATATTGCCGGTTAGGAAAACTGAAAAGGTCAATATGGGGCCCACTAATTTGGTGGCCATGTTTAGTCGAGCAGCTCGCACAGCTTTCTCGACAGGCCTGATTTTAGGAATATTGGATCATTTACACATTGTTATGCCCGAACCCTAGAAACAAATAAGTCAGTGTCTGTTTTACCTTTTGGTGCTGATGCAATACCCTGAATATAGAAATTTGTATCGCACAAGAGATAACTGGGCAATGACTGACGAGTAATGCTCTGTCCAACTTCTCTAAGGCTGTTTCTGCTAATTCCTCCATCTTCTGCAGTGACTGATGTGGCAGGAGTTGTGGCTGATGTTGGTCCAGGAATCAATGGATTCCAAGCCGGAGATCAAGTTGTTGCTATGCTCAACTCACTTGTAAGCACATGCTCTTGACTATGTTGTTGCTATGCTCAACTCACTTGTAAGCACATGCACTTGACTATGCTAAACCATGACGAGCTTCCACAGCCATGCGACCAAGCACATCTTGGTTGCTACTTGCTAGGACTTGGCCCCACGGCCTTCAAGCAAGAAACTCGTAAAACTGCTCTCTACTTAAGGCTTCAGCTCTCTAGGACAGGATCTAGTATTTGGAGATCTTGCTCTTCTGGAATGTAACTGATCTACTGAGCTTTCTTTTTTTTCCCTTTGAAGGATCCAGTGTTTTTTCCCCTTTGAAGGATCCAGTGTTTGATTTTGTCTTCAGTTTTGCTAATTTGGACATGATTCTGCTAGCTGTTGTAGCTGCGTGCTTCTATTTTGCTCTCGATGCAAGACATACAAATCGGGAGTACGCTACCTGTCGGGGCCCTGTGAATCCTATCGGGGACGGGGACAGGGACAGGGACAGGGACGGGAGCAAGCCAGCCCCGAGTCGCAGATCGGGGGAGGGGAACAGGGGAAATCATGGCCGACGGGGACGGGGACGGGGTGCCAATCCCCACCGGGGATGTCCCTGTTGCCATCTTGAATGAAGGCATCAACTCTGCGAAATGCAGAGCCTTGGTGATCTTTTTGTAGTTCAAAGCTGTATGTTAGATTGCTAGAATTATTTGTAGTGCATCAGTCGACCTCCATATGTTGTGTTGAATGTGCTATCATTTATTGGAAGGGATGTTCTGACTTGATGTTAACGATGCCCTCTGTTTTACCAGAATGGAGGTGGACTTGCTGAGTATGCTGTGGCATCAGAAAATCTGACCGTCAAGAGGCCTCCCGAGGTATCTGCTGCTGAAGGCGCTGGGCTGCCCATTGCCGCTGGTACTGCGCTCCAGGTGCTTAGGACCATCGGCGCCAAGTTCGATGGTACTGGCCAGCCCTTAAACGTTCTGATCACCGCAGCATCAGGTGGTGTGGGTCTCTATGCCGTGCAGCTCGCAAAACTGGCTGGTCTCCACATCACTGCCACCTGTGGCGCACGTAACGTAGAGCTGGTGAAGAGCTTGGGCGCGGATGAGGTGCTTGACTACAGGACGCCAGAGGGTGCCATCCTGCAGAGCCCCTCAGGTAAGAAGTACGATGGCGTCGTCCACTGCACTGTCGGGATCAGCTGGTCAACGTTCGAGCCTGTGCTGGCCACCAACGGGAGGGTGATCGACATCACTCCAAACTTCACTGTGTTCCTCAAATCGGCGCTGCACAAGGTGACCTTCGCCAAGAAGCGGCTGGTGCCGCTGCTCCTGTCGCCCAACAAGGCAGACCTAGAGTTCCTGGTCGGGCTGCTGAAGGACGGCAACCTCAAGACGCTGATTGACTCGAGGTTCCCGCTGAGCGAGGTGAGCAAGGCGTGGGAGAAGAGCATCGAGGGCCATGCTACTGGAAAGATCATTGTCGAGATGGTAGGCTAATCTATGCGTCCATTACCTACATAGACTTCCAGGGAGAATATACTTAAGCATGATCTAGGCAGTTGGACACTACAGGGTTAAGGTCAACAGATATGGAGTACTAGTGTCTGAGTTTGGTCGTCGTACAAATTAAATTATTCGTGAGAGTTTGGTCGTCGTACAAATTAAATTATTCGTAAGTGGTGAACCAGTTTACAGGCTTGTTTTTCTTTTGTTTTTAACTAGATAGTATGCCCGTGTGTTGCTACGGGATAACTAAACTTTTATACTAAAAAATACGGATCACACGATAAAATAACAGTACTATAAAATTAAATATAGTATTAAAGTGATATGTAATCTAAAAAGTAAAGTTCATGAAATTAGTTACGGAGACTCGGAGAGCGCAGCGTCATAAGCTCATAAACTCTATTCTATAAACTTTTTTTGATGCAGCTAAGATAATTTTTTATATTGACATGAAAAAATATTTGATATACATTTCTTTGATGCACCAGAACCAACACTGTTTCCTATGTAGTTTACATCCTAAATTCCATTTCTGTGGGTAATGAACAACTTAAATACAACTCATTTTAACTTATTGCAACTATGAAAGGATTATATCTGAAAAAATATTATTGCTGACATGTAAGGCAGGCGAAACAAACATAAGGATGGATAAACGTTTCTGGGCTAAAATGCTTCACTACTATCGAGTCTAGTGGCCAAGGAAGACGTTGCAGGTCTACTATCGAGTCTAGTGGATAAACGTTGCAGATACATACATCATGGAGGCATGTAGCTATTTTCTTGATAAAAATACATCAAACGCTAAGGAATGTTGGGCTGGACGTAGGAGGTCCAAATCAGTAAAAGCATTGCACAATCCGAAGTAGCAGATGCTTAGAGCGATATATATTTTCCTTTCGTTTGCGCCCTTCTCTTACTAGGGTATTTCCTATTGAAGTTTTGAAATTTTAATACAAAATTTCAATTAAAATCTCGATTTTACAAGCAAATACTCCCTCCGTCCCTGAAAGAATCAATTTCTAGAGTTGTCCTAAGTCAAACTTTTTAAACTTTGACCAAATTTCTAAAAAAAAATACTAAGATTTATAGTATCAAATTAGTATTATTAGATTTATCATAAAATATATTTTCATATAATGTGTATTTTATATTATAGATGTTACTCTTTTCTATAAAGTTAGTCAGGCACAGATCCTAGGAATTGATTCTTTCAGAGACGGAGGGAGTAGAGCTCAGCCAAAAGGAAGACATTCCGACTGTACTAGACTGTACTAGACTCAAACATTCCAACTGTTTTCCACGCCTTTCCTCTAGTAATATGGCGACAAGAGGCGGCATGAAAGGAACAGACATTTCCCAGACATGACTGGATTGGCAGATTCTAGAAACAAGAAAAATATCTTACTCATATTAGCAGCACTAGACCATAACTTATTCCACGACAGCCAATAAAATAAAATACTATAAATTCCTGGCACCTCAAATCAACCTCTATAATTTGGCAATGAGTAACAAAGGGAAAACCACAAATCAGATGCTCGCCGAAGCCAGACATACTAGGACATCTCAAGACGTATATTCTACAATTAGCAACCGATATCACCACTGCTTTGCCTTGCCACAAAACAAGGAAGCATCAATTTATGACCTGACTTTTCTTGATAATCCTCACATGAACCCGAATCCCCCAAACCCACCACTCTTTTGGTCAACCATGATGGTGGCCATAAAACTCAACTATTACCAACTCATAGCTACCAAGAACTCACTTTGCAACAGCAGTGGCAGCCGATGGTGCCCGGGCACCACGACCACTGGCTGTACCAGAGTGGTCAACCCGCTGGTAGCTGACATCACCACGTGATGAGCCACCCCTGCCACCACCTCGGCCTCCATAATCAGATCGATAACTGAACTCACCCCTTCCATACCCTCTACCTCCATTGTATGTACCACGGCCTCTAATGCCTTCACCTCGAAAGTTGCCACCTCTACCCGGTGAAAACCTTCCTCCCCTGCTACCACCTGAAGCCAGAAAATAATGACCATCAGTTCAAATGATAATAAACAAGAAAAAAAACAAAACAAAACAGGTGAAAGGCACATGCATCCTTTTACGCCTGAAATTATCTTGTTATTTTCCAAGTCATTTGTGCTTCATAAATGACACTTTTCCATAGACAACCAAAATAATAAGTTATTAATACTCTAATCATTTTATCTGATGATTTTCTAGGTACCGCATGCTATCATGAACCAAAATTAACACTTTACACTGTTCACCTGCATCCTAAAATGCAACCTGTGACAGCCGAGTTCGCCACTATTATTGCCTTCCAAAGAACACAGAAACAAATATATATCCTTTCCCAAAATAAACAAACTGGCATTCCACAAGTAACTATTATTTTAGGTAGAAAATAATGGCAAAGGATTTGATGGACTTGCCACGAGAACCGGTAGTTCTTTTTTCTTCAACATAACATTGCCGTTCACCAATAGTAACAGGAGAAGCCTGCAATCAAGAGTTATTATCAGATAAACAAATATCCCCATAAGCCTATCATTCAAGTATACTTCTCAGAGCAGTTGTAGAAGATGCTCCATTAGAAAGAGAAAAACATAACTATTGCATTCATGTTCAAAACAGAGTTACACAACCCCTACACACCCCCATACCAGATGACCAGACCCAAAACCACACACCTCTGAGCACAAGGAATCAAGAAAACAATCAAAACGTAGTGGGTAATCGAGGTTTGTGGGTGGGTGAGAGTGTGAGGCTCTGTGCTATAGTAGAGGAAAAAGATATCCAGACATGGAAAAAATATAGCTAGACTTCAAATTTAAGAATCTATCAGTTGTCAACTAGACAAAGCACTGGAGCGTAACAACAAAAAAGCCAGAACAAAATTGGGTGTGTTTGGTTGGAGGTGTTAAAGTTTAACAGGTATTGTAGCATTTTTGTTTTATTTGGCAATTAGCGTCCAATCATGGACTAATTAGGCTCAAAAGATTCGTCTCGCAAATTACATGCAAACTGTGCAATTAGTTATTTTTTTATCTATATTTAATACTTCATGCATGTGTCCAAATATTCGATGTGATAGGAGTTAAAGTTTACCGATGCAAACCAAACAGGGCCTGGCATTCCAACAGCATCTTCATGCCAAAACGCAAGGGTCGTTGGTACAAAGCCATGGGCTAAGGCTACGACCAAGAGAATAAACAAAACAATAGCGGGTTTGGATCGCTCTATAGTTTGATACAGAATCTTCTTTGAGGGCGCTTGATGTGATCCAACCCAAACGAAGCATGCCAGTCTAATCCCCTGCAATACTACTATAACAAGAACTTGCCACAGAAACTATAATTCAGAAAGAAGTGCCATCATCCAACACAGTGCACAACAGATTAGCATAAGTATCATAAATACCCAAAGTTCAAGAAGGCGCTAGGCAGTATCTAGGTGGTGACCCATGGCCTAGAGCCTAGTCGTTTCCAAGGCGGTGGCTAGGCAGTGATTAGTTAAATACATGCATATATACTTAAAATAAAAGAAAAAAAGGAGATAAATGGTCAATATTGGAGAGAAAGAGAAGAAGGTCCAGTTAAAAGCCCAAGTAGTAAGCCTATAACCCCCACCGACACTTGTCCCCAGCTCCCCGAAGACCCGAACTCCTCTACTCGTGTCCGCCATCTCGCCCGCGCCGCTGCCTCCTTAACCCATTGGCCGCTGCTGCCGCTGCCCCCATCAATGTTGCCACCTCCAACCACCGCTGTCCAACGTCCGCGCCACCCCCACGCATGCCTGCCTTGGCGCGGATCTGCCTGCTGTGACTGTCTGACGTCGCCTCTTCCCCAACCGACCGCCACTACCCCCACGTTACCTCCTTGCCATCGCCGCCTGACCTCCGTGCTGCCACCCACGCATCCCTGCCATGGTGGATCTGGCCTCCTTTCGCCGCCAACAGTTGATCGCCGCCTAGGTACCCGCCTACCCCCGTAGGCAAGGCAGTACCCCATCACTCAGCGTGTAAGCGCGCCCAGGCGACCGCCTAGCGTCACCTTTTTGAACTTTGTAAATACCTGTAACTATAAAAGTTAAGTACCTCAAAGAAAAACTGTGTTCTTTTGTGTTTTCCGCCAAAGATTGATTAATGATTTTTTTTGCGGGGAATTGATTGATTAATGACTTAGAGCATCTCCAACCGTTTGGTAAAATTCGTTTCCCAAATCTTGTTGTTTGCCAACTCCCAAAATAATATGGGGAGCAAAAAAAGATCTCATCTCCAACAATTTGACAAATTTCATTTCCAGAAACCCAAAAAACCGCTAACCAATATTTTTTAAGGTGATAAAGCGAGGCGTGGTGACAGACTACCGCCTTACACTTAAGCGAGTAAGGCGTAAGGCGAGGCGACGCCTTACGGCCATCCAACAGTAGTACAGACTATAGAATTGGAAGCATGTCAAAACAAATTGTTGTCCAAAAGAGGCTAAGCACTAAGCAGTAAGCACTAAGCACTAAGCACAGAGCACCAAGCAAAGAAAATATAAACAAATCGGCATCCTGGTGTTCTGCTCGAGACAAGAGGCTACAGGCAAGTAGAAAAAAACAGAGCAGAGTAATTACCTAGCCTGCTCGAGGGAAGACTGGAGGAGGCGGCTCTGTCTTGCTCGAGGGAAAGACTGGAGGAGGCGGCTTGTGTCCTGCTCAAGGGAAAACTGGAGGAGGCGATGGAGGACCAGAGAGGCGGCAGGGAAACAGCAGCCCGCCGGCGGCTGCTCCTCGCGCGGATGGAGGACGACCAGAGGAGGCAGGCGGGAAACAGCAACCCACCGACGGCTGCTCCTCACGCGGATGGGGAAGAGGGGAGGGGAAGGCGGAGCCTTTGCTTCAGGCAGAGGCTCCACGGCAGCAGCTTCTCCCGGTGGCGGACGCGGGCGAAACGCGAACGAGCAGGTATTCTTCCCCATGAGCTCTCCTCTGCTCTCTGCTCTCTGATTTCTCCCACGCTCTTCTCTCCAGCGCGTCTAATTTTCCCGTGCACCCCTCCCTCTGTCTCTGCACGCACGACTGGCTTTCCCGCACGTTTGCTCTTTTCCCCGTCCTTTCTCCCGCGATCTCCCATGTTTCCCGCCGCCCCGCACAGAGCATGCCCGTATGGCGCTTGCCTTCCTCGATCTGGGACGAATCGGATGCCAAATCGATGTTTTTCGGACGCCATGCTCGTAAGGCGGACACCATACCAATCTGAGGAGAGTCGTCTGCCAAAACATCTCGCCTAGAGCACCTTGGCGATTAGGCGACACCTTAAAAACACTGCCGCTAACGAAACGAAGAGCCCTGCTAAGCGAACTAAGGGCCCCACTATGCGAAGCCCCACTAAGCATGAAGAGAAAGACAAGCACGGAGCCTGCCCGTATATTTGCGCACTAGACAGGGAGATATACCAAGTTGAAAAAGATGGAGAATTGGGATGCCAAATTGTTGAAGAGGGTTTTTTCCTCATTTTGCCAAAAAAATTATGGATGGGAAGTCATTTGCCAAACTAATGGAGATGCTCTTACATAAACTAAACCCACAAACATACCAATATACCACCTAACTAATCTACTGGAACACCATTTAAGCGATAAAAAATTGTTTACTCCAAGTATCCAAGTAAACCCAAACTCACTAGTTACACAAACCTTATGGAATGACCCAAAAGTCATTAAAAAGAAACCGACATGAGAACAGGGCATGCATAAAATTAGGTCATCTGCCTATACCTCATCATAAAGCAACATGAGAAAAATGTAAGGTTAATACCTCTATTGCAGTTTGAACTGCACTGGCATCCTCAAATTCTACAAAGCCATAACAAAACCCTTGGATCTGTGTTTACTCAACAGAAACACAAAGAAAAATTAGAGAGAATCACTGAAGGCTCTTAATTGTTTTGAGAACACAAATGAGAAGAAAAGCAAGTACCTTATTGCTTCTAACTTGGATGCCTTCATGTTTAATGGCGCCAAATCTCTTGAACTCTTCCTCTAATTGTTGTGGTGTGGCATTTAATGGCAGACTTCGCACATATATGGCATGTGCATCAACTTTGAAGACAAAAGCATGTCAGATGGTGCCAACTGAAATCAAAGTTTTAGCTCCAAATTCGTTAGATAATACCTTCTGGATCTTGAAAGCTGCCACTCTGAGGATTAGAGGTGAAAGCTAGAGCATCAGCAACCTGAGCGGGGGCAGGAGACGCTTGCTTCTCTGTTTTCAGGGGTGCAGGCCTGGAAGGAACTGCAGATCCTGGTGGTCGATATTCTTTCATCACTTTTACCTGGAGCATAACAAAAAAAACTGTCATAATAATGGTAACAACAGTAAAAACGTAAATGTCAAGAAAAGTAGACTTTAACATGCTATACACAACCAACATCACAAAATCAAGAAAGCCTCATGATTTCTTCACCAGAAGGCAACAACTCCATTACAAGTAAAACAATACGGCCACAAGAAACAACATGAAAATAAGCAAATTTTCATTCATGTTCCCAACCAAATAGTTACTTTAGAAGACTTGTCATATGATGTGTGAGTAATTATTCAACTGATCGCACTGAAACTAAGAACTCCGAATTTTCACAACATTTAAGCTTCTGATACAGACAATATTGGGAATATGGCAAAATCATATCTATTGCTAACACAAATTCACTATAATGTTACAAAATATAATAAGAAATCCGGATATAAGATTTTCAGAAATGCATGAATGAACAAATTAAGGTACTGATTTTATTCCGTGAAGTTGAGCATGATACAAGAAAATGAATGGATTTTGAAAACCTACAATTGATGCATATGACTTCTTTGGTGCCTCCTCCAGTGGTACAGGGGGAGATGAAATTGGAGCCACTGCTACATTATTTGGCACTTCATTTATGTCCTCAGGAACCAGTGTTTCCTCAACAACAGGCTTCTCCACATCATTTGTCGGGTTACAAACCTCCTCCCCGTTCACAACTTCCTCCTTTTGATTAAGTGCAGGCTCAGCTACCTGGCACTCGGGCTGCGGCGAAGCATCTACAAACAGACAAAGAAAGAAAAGCGGTTCAAACATGCAATTCAGATCACAGCAACAAAACAGTTTCAAAGATGTTACACTGCTACACACTCTGAGGCACGGTCCCTGTGTCCCCTCCGACAGTGCCGTTGGCCAGGATAGGAGCAGGGGTGGCGGTCTCCACATCCGCAGCAACCTCCGGTGCCGGCTGCTGCTTGGTCCCCTCGTCCCCTACCCCCTCCCCAACGTAGCGCAGTATGTCGTTGAGAACGAAGTAGCCCTTCTCCTGCGGCGCAAGGAAGAAGGACTGCACGAACTCGCGGCTGACGCCGTTCCTCCCCGTAAGGTGGCCCATGACGAGCACAGTGACGCCGCCACAGAGAGATTCCTGTGCGTCCACCGCCTTGATCTCCGCCCGGTCGATGCCCATTGAGACGATCTTCTCGTTAATCGCCTGCAGAACCAGACGCGCGCACAAATCAGAGGCACACGCCACCCCAAAACCCCCCTCCATTGCGATGAGAATTAAGCCTGGGGGCGCCCAGATCTGGGCCGCGGGAGAGTAGAGAGGCGGCGTGTGGGCGAGGAACTTACGTCCATGGTGGTGACCGTGTCCATGCCGTCGGCGCCGGTGCCGGCGGGGCGCCCGAGGCGGCTGGCCTCCTGGTAGAAGCGGTAGACGAGCTCCGGCGACTGGTGCAGGATGTTGTAGTACTGATGCACGAAGGCGTTGCCCACCTGCGCAGAACAAGAGCAGGGCCGCCAACAAGCACGGCGCACGAATCGAGTCAGCGCGGATCCAGCGGGCGAGCTCGGCCCCGGCGGTGGGCGGATCGGGGGGACGGTGGGCTTACCACTTGCGCCGGCGGCGGCGATCCGGACGCCGCGGCGGGTGGGGCAGAGGCTGCGGCGGGAGGCGGCGGCGGCGGCGGCGACGCCATCTTGGAGGTCGAGGGGTTAGGGTTTTGGCAGGAAGTGGGGCGGGGGGCGAAAGAGCAGGTCGGGACTCGGGAGAGAGGCGGAGAGGAGGCGGGGTTTGTCTCTCTTTTCCCGCAAAGCTGGCGAGAGGAGGGAAAGGGTGGTGCTGGCGGCTGCGGCGGGGGTTATACGGGTACGGGCTGGGGGCAGTGGCACGTGCGAGCCAAGCGCGCGTGAGGGACCGTGCCCGTGGCCCGTGGGACGTTGCGCGTTGGGACTCGGGAACGCGGAGGCTGAACGGCCGTGATGGGATGGGAAGGACGGCGCGGGTGGATCCGTGGGCCACGGGTCCTCACGCGCGTTTTCACCGTGATTTTCACTAAGGCCTTTTTTAGTTCCCCAATTAAAAAGTTTTCATCCGAGTATTAAATATAGATAAAAAATTAAGCTAATTACATAGTTTTGTTGAAAATCACGAGACGAATCTTTTAAACCTAGTTAGTCCATGATTAACCTTACTAGCAAAATATATTCGTGCTTTGCTATAGTAGCAAACAAACGTTTGTAGAAAATGAGCACTTTATTATATTTATTTGTGTTTTATTTTTTGTATTAAATTTGAAAATTTTAAAGCTTTTAAAACTAACTTTGAAGCTAGTTTATATACATGCTCTTAAACTTTTTAGGATTTTTATTTCACGCACAATGACACCTTACACTCTCTGATTAAAAGGAACCTAACATACTTTTGAATTGTAATTTCTGATTTTGATTTTATATAGATTGTATAAGTTTCTATCAATTTTATGCATTGTTTTTAAAAAGACAAGAAGCTAACATTTATTGGGAAGTCGAAGTCTATGTAAATTTTGAGATTGATTTTTACTATTTATTTGTTGCATATATTATACTTGTTTGCAGTGAGCGGCATAAAATTTTTTTGGCACACTTAAATTTTCACAATTTAGTAGTAGGGAGGATAGAAGTGCTACACTACATGTACTAATGATGAATTAATTAGGCTTAATAAATTCATCTCGCAGTTTCCAGGCGAGTTATGTAATTAGTTTTTTTATTAGTATCCAAATATCCCTTCCAACATCCTACTAAACATTCGATTTGGACATCCAATTTTTTTTCGACCCCCAACTAAACAAGGCCTAATCCACGAGCTAAAGTTTTAGTGCATATCACCTTGAGTACTTGATAGTAAGGCCTAGCGACGAAGCTAAAAAAATTTTAGATCGGGCTGAACAAAAGTCGATGGCAATTTATCTCTACTATGGCCCCTCACGAAGTCATAATAGACATATACATAATAGCTTGAATCAATCTATATTGAAAATATCGACCAATGACGAAATTCACAAAATACATCATAAAAAAATAAAGTTCATTCATATTGACCAATTGCAAAACTAATAAACAACCCCACGTTGCTCCACATTATTCGTTCGAAGTAGCAACATGCACAAATATACAACATTTATTAGTCATAATTTATGGACCTCCAAATTATAAATTTAGAAGGGAATAGAGCGTGCCACTACTTTCTTAGACAATAACTTGAAACCGCTTTTTAATCTTTTCATTATCAATCTTTCTAAATATCTCCTTCTCAATATAACATATCATCAAGTCATTGAGCCATTTATCACCCATTTCTTTGGTTAAATTGTGCTCTCATTAGTATGTGGAGTAACTGGAGTTGAGCCATGGAGTTGAGCCACTGCCACCGCCACTTGAACCTAAATAGTAGTTTATCAAAGTTCTTTTCAACATACTGAAAGTGAAAATCCAAAAACTGAAATCTATCATAAATCAAGCATTGAATTACACATCACGTGCTGCCTAAAAAATGATACTTAAAATTAAAAAATTACATGTCTGCTCCTCTGCTTGCTTGATGGCTGATGGTGATGGCCTGATGCTCGCCTGCGCCCTGCGACCTGCCTGCTTTGCTGCGCTACACACTGCAGCCGTCGGCGCCTGCCTGGTCGCCCGCCCAACTCGCGTTCCAGCAGCTGCGCGGCGCCGCCATCGTCCAACAGTGGCGCACGCCGCTGTGGTGAGCGCCCTAGCCTCCGGCGCCCGCCCGCTGCCAACCGCCGCCGCTAGAACTTCTACTCGATGGGTTACGGGATGTAGTAAGCCAGAAGCTAGCAAGCAATAGGGTTTGTTTGTTTCACGATTGGGTTTGGACGGCTGTGCTTTGCCTTGTGCTTGTGATGTTCAAGGCCCAATAATTAAAAAGTCATCTCTAATAAATCTACACCAATTATCCCTCCTAATCTACATAATTGTGCATAAAAAACCAAGGTAGGGCTAAGGAGGGGCTTCACTTTACCTGGATTGGTAGGTTGGGCTAAAGCCCGGCTTGCTCAACTAGTAGCTTCGTCGCTGGTAAGGCCTTGTTTAGTTCAGCCCCAAATATTTAAAAAAAATTTCAAGATTCTTTGTCACATCGAATCTTATGGCACATGCATGGAGCATTAAATATAGATGAAAACAAAAACTAATTGCACAGTTTATCTGTAAATCACGAGACGAATCTTTTAAGTCTAGTTACTCCATGATTGGACAACGTTTATCAAATAAAAACAAAAGTGCTATAGTGTCAAAATCCAAAAACTTTTTGGATCTAAATAATGCCTAACTAGTATAATGCCCTAATGCTACAGCTTTATTGTGGAGATCCACATGAAAATAATGAAACAATGATTTTTCTTTCATAATTCAAATTTTACATAATTATGTTTGAGCATGTATACAATTCGAGAAACACTTTTGTCTAAGAAGGCATAGTATATTGTCTGTGCTAATGCTGCGGCAACATTTAGCTATATATAAATTAGAACTAGCATATATATAAACTAAAACAACCAAATTAAATTGTACAAAAAATGCAGTATAATTGTTAGAAAAAACATTGCCAATAATAATGACAAAACAATGTTGACAATATTAAAAACATCATCTGAGTCCATTCCGGCGATCAAATAATTGATTGATATTGTTACCAAAAAAATAATTTAATATTACCATAAAAATCAATCTACCAACAGAGTGACGTTCAGCAAATACGAATTGTTTAGTAAAGTGTGTAGCTCAAATTAACAGAAGCAAGTTCATATCATGGTACAATTATATATTATTGATTTCTCCTGCAACAACTCATTCAATCCTTCTTTCTCCAAAGCTCACTACCTTTAGTTCTAGCTTATGGCAAAAATAATGGGTAATAATAATTTGAGCTATTGCCAGTCAGCCATTGCCCATGTATCCCTTGCTCGGTTGACCTTGGAATCTGAATTCCATCAAAAATAAATAAGAAAAAGTATAAGAAATTATTATTTGGTGTACATTGTTATTTTAAATAACTTGAGAATTACAACATTTATCCATAACTTGCTAATTCCATTTTCACTCACACACTGACGCACCAAAGAGAATCTAACTGTAATGGACGGAAATGTGACATCAACAATCTGGAAGACAACTTGGCAACATCATGCAGTGCCTCAGGGACCCTAAACCGCCGTGCACTATGCATACCTCCACCCTCTAGTAAGACTGTATTAAAACTATTTTGTTTATTCTGCAATCTATATATATTAGGGGACTTAAATCCTAGCATACAAGTGCAAAGCATGGAATCTAACAAATACCTTCAAGAACATTTTGAGCACAGCAGATATCTGCACATTGAACCAATATATAGCAGGGGAAAGAGATCATGAACGTTTGTGGTTGTGGCTATAAGAATCACACAAGAAGATAATCGAGGTATCATGACCCTTCTTTAGGCCATTGGATTAGGACTTACTGGACATGTTGGTTCTACGAAGAACTTCCGAAGTTGTTTCTGCCTGGCTGTTCACTTTACTAAAAAGTTATAGCTGAAAGTATTATTTACTGATTTATTGTGAGAGAAAAAACATTGCTCTCCATGTAGACTTGCATTAAAAAATAAGCTTTGAATGTATTACAAAGCTATAAAAAAAGGAATTTATCTCAGCACACCTTCTGATCAACATTGCATATTATTGGAGGATTGTTGCTATTATTGGAGAGTGACGATTGACAAATCACTTGCCTAACTGATGGATGAAATGCTTAGCAACCTTTTCAGAAACTATTTTATGGCGTTGAAGGTATGCATGTAAGTCACCACCTCGACAATACTCTGATATGAGATATTGTCGAGGACATGAATAAGGGGTACCCTTAATCCTCTACTAAGAGAGTTAACCCCTGGCAAATGTCAAAGCCAGAATACTTTTCCTCTCACTTTAACCTATGGAAAAGCCCAACAAACAAGCCGCGTTGGACCCGCCCAAGAACAGTCTTCCACAACCCAAGCTATAGCCTGCTCGACGCGCCCCCACTCGAGGCAGGACGGGTGCCACAAGGACGCCACTCGACCTACACCTCAATTACGGAAGTAAGGTCGAGCGAATGACCCGGCCTCAAGTGCGGGATACCCCTCGATCACCTACTCCCTATACGATTCCTAGAGCATTTAATGCGCTCCACCTACTCCCACCTAATGTCATGGCTACAACAGCCGTAAAAGTGAATCGTACCTCGGTCACTTCCTACTTTAACCGCCCATACCTAGGGAGCCGGTAAATCATGCAGGACAGACAGGCCACCCCGCGCACTATGCCCTGTTAGGCACCCCCTCGAGATGCACTAGTCAACGTCTCCTCCGCGTTCTTTAGGGCCCGACCTTATCCGCTCAGCCCTCAAGACCATCGATCGCCTTCTCGAGCAAGGATCCCACAGGACCAGTCAGCGCTTCAACGACTCCCGACGTGACGCATGCAGAAATACGTACGCACGTGCATGGGCGCTCGCCTTCCACCAAACATCAGCCACATTGTCACGTGTATGGGAAGGACGATCTCATCATCACCAAAGTACATCGCTACAAGACTTATCATGCCATGCCTCTACAGTAACCTCGACTTGATCGGCATCCACCCTGATGTCATCACCTACGTTAGCCCTAGGAACCATGTACCCCTATGCCTCCTCTTCGCCTATAAAAGGGGACGCCAGGGCATAGAATAGGGCAAGTTCACCCTTCGCAACTCATCCACCCTAAACCTGCATACTAGGATCCTGAGGACTTAGGGTTCCAAGTTCTAGCCCTTCTCCTCGCAACCCTGTTTCCATCCGCTTGTATTCGCCCTATACAAGCACATTGGTGCAAGATAATATAATCTCTCCCACCCCGCTGGACATAGGGCCTTCTTTGCCTGAACCAGGATAAATCGTCTATGTTCTTCTTGTATCACCATCCGGAAGAGGGAGCACACACACAAATTCACTCGTTGGTGTTGGCCCCCGGGGGTTGAAACACCAACAATTGGTTCGCCAGGTAGGGGTTTTGCGTGTTATTGACGATTTCCAACTTTTCTTTCGGATGGATGATTCTACCTCACTACTTCCACATGCTACGGTGATCTGGTTTGGGAGTTTGGAGTTCGTGTCCACTAGACGCGGCTATGACATGGTCCTACTCTTAGTCGAGGATCCGAGTGGAACTCACATCGAGCCCCCATGTACAGGAGGGGCCGCACGTCGATCTCGCCATCATGCATCCGCACCTAGGAGGAAGTGTGATTGGCACCACCGTCATTAGCACCCTGCATTTGGGCTAATGCCCGTCGTCTTCCCATTGTCCTCGACAGGCCACAGGGAGCCCCTGGTTGGGGATTCGTTTGATCCATGCCTAGGAACAGAGGACGAGCCGGTAAGACTACGAAGATCCAGACTTCACTTTCTCCTCGTTGAGGGAACCCAACAATGTTCCAATGGAACATGCGGCTTCATCGCTGCCCACCCTACTGCCACACGGGTTGTTCATCGCTCGACGTTGACTCCTGTTTGGCCTCAATGATGCCACCTCGACGTACTCCGCCTCGATCCGCTTCAGTGCTGGTATATGCGAGGATCGCCCAGGGGCTCTCTTGTGAGCCACCATGGAGCTGGCGACTGTCTTGCCGGCCTCTAAAGACTTAGGTTTCTCACGAGCACCAGGTCCAAGGCGGTACACCCTCGGCATGATCAGGCGATAGTTGGTAGAGGATCGATAGGGATAGTTCCCCATCTTCTACTCCGACGCCCCCAACTTCAACTCTGACCATTATGATCCCACGCAGGAGTGCTTCAACATTCAGGACGCCGCCTATTGGCATTTCTAAAGTCATTGTAATAAAACCTAAATCTCTATCCCACGCAATGACACTAGAAATGTTGGTACTAATTAAGTTGTCTTTAGCAACTAGCCACTAGCCTCTTGACCCTTACTCCTAACTATGAAACTAGGTTGTCATCCCTAATTGTAAAGGTAGGAGTAAACTTTGGTACTAAATCTTACTCCTTGATTACGAAACAGGGTCAAGCGAATGACATGGCCTCGAGTGCACGTTTATCTATCATTCCTACACTGGGAATGCGCACAAACATGCCTTTTCATTCACAAAATGTTTTACTCCTACACTGAGAGGAAACACAAAAAGAGTCTTAGTAGGAATAATTGCTCTAAGTTCTTTAAAAAGTCTTTCTCATTTTTTCTTGGTTATAGAAGGGAGGTATGTGGCTTTGCAAAATAAAAGTATTGAAAAAAGAGAGAAGATAAAAGGGACAATAGTCCTAGAAAGAAAACGAAGAATAAAAGATAGCCTATACCATCCTCTGCAAATACCATTAGTGCTTCAGAGAAAGAAAGACATTTTGAAAAAGAGCAATGTATAATTAGGATTAGCCACTATATATTCCACACACATGAACTTCTTGATCTAAGAGTATGTTATTCCCTTCCATGGATCTAAGTTTTGACTTAGCAATATATGCAAGGTAAGTATGCTATTTCCTTGAATTACTTTCAACTCCGTATAAGCCTCTATAGAGTAGGATACATATGAGGCATATATCATACATGCCTTGGTGAGGTCCACAAATACCACTTACTATGATTGATTCGAGTTTGCTACATGAAAGAGAAGGGTAAGCTAAGTTTTTCTTTGCAAAAATATTATAAAACTCCAAGTGACAGGGCTGAAGGAAAAGAGAACTCTATTTTGTACTATTCCATCTTCAACTTCCCAAAGTTTTATGGTAGACATTTTGAATCCCGCAGTAATGGTATGACTTGGAATAAATCTATTGGTGATATCTTGGTTTGAGGTTATGTTTAAAATATCTATCCTTTTCCTCGAGGATGAGTAAAAGACAAGTGTGTGGGAGTTTGTTGATGGCAGATAACTCCTAATTTTAACCGTAAACTAAACATGAAAATGGACCTATTTGCAAGCACTTAGTAGATATAGGGTTATCACAAACAGAATTCCATGAGTTTTTGTGTATTTCTATTTCTGCAGGGGGTTATCAGAATAATAACAAAAGGAGGTCCACATGTCAGATTTACATAGAGAGAAGACACGAACGTAAACTCCAAAATACTCTAGAAGACTCGGGAAGACACCACCTGAAAGGTGAGGCCCACCTGCCATACAGCAGGGGTGGGCACCCCACCTGTCAGGGGTGGCGCCCGAGGGCAAGAACCAATTAGGTTCCACCTCGTGGATCCTACCTCCAACGCCTTTGAGGAGTAATCTTGAGCGCACGTTTAAGTCTGTTTGATCCAAGGGCTGTGGTGCTTCCTAGGGGGCTATAAATAAGACCCTGACTCCCCTAGAGATCAATTCTGAAACCCTAATTCATATTTTCTAGAGAGAATTAGACAGAGAGGGGTCCCTCGAATGGATCTGTCTCTATATGGTGATAGCAACAAGAGAGATTGAGAGAGTATAGGGTGAAGATAGGAGTTGAGGAAGCCCGGCCTGTCGATGCCTTCTTCTTTGTATCTTCAGGATCAAGTCACCTAACCCGAGGCTTGGTTCTAGAATCGTTCGGCAATTCGACTTCTAATACTAGTAAGTTATTGTTCTTTGGTTTACGAGTTTACTTTATTTGCTTTGCGTAGGGAATAGAGTAATTATTCGTAGCGTAAGCATGGTGTTTGGACTAGGAATACTCGTAGATACTCCCTGTTTGGCTTGATTTGTGGTAGCTTTGGGGGGAAGTGACAATCCTCTTAGGTCTCTATAATCTACGTCCTGTCAGGAGCTAAGGTAGGGTATATAGTGCAAGAGTTAAGCACTCTCTAAGGTGTCTCTTTTCTCTAGGTACTCCCCTTAGAACGATATCTACCATAGGTTAGAAGAACACTGAAGAAAGAGTTCTCTCTATATCGCTGATATCTCACTATCTTGTCTTGCAGCCCATGGGTAGTAGGTAAGATAAAGGTTAGTCTTTTGCACGCTTTCTCCTAGTGGTAGAAAAATAAATACGATACTCTGGACTTATCTCCTAGGTGAAGTGCTCACCGATATCCATGCGCTTGCGAATTATTTCTTTTAGATTCTTTCATGTGCGTAACTAATATCAACAGTAGCCTTGTTAAGTTTTTGGTACTCTATGCACTTTCTCCATCTTGCGATGGTTTGTTGAGGGATTAGTTCGTTGTTTTCGTTGTTGTTGTTTTTAACGACCATCATTCCTCCCTTCTTAGGAGCTACTTGTACGGGGCTGGCCTACTCGCTGTTAGGAATAGGGTAGATTATGCCCGCGTGCAAGAGCTTCAAGACCTCTTTCTTGACTACCTCTCTCATTGCATTGTTTAGCCTCCTTTGGGGCTCCCTAAAAGGTGTAACATCATGTTCTATTGGGATGCATTTAGTGCAGAGAGCGGGACTAATTCCGTTAAGGTCTTGTAGAGATTATCCTAAGATAGAGCCATGTTTTTCTAAGATGGCGATGAGTTTAGCGAACTCCTCCTCTAAAAGTTGATTGCTAATGATCACGTGTGTCTCTCTATCACTGTTAAGGAAGGCGTACTTAAGCCTGAAAGGTTTTGGCTTAAGCTCTATAAATGGTTTTGGTGGAGGTTCAGATTCATTCAAGTCTAATGGTTCGTCTAACTCAGCTTCTTCTTGAATAAAATTCTTGGCATCCTCCTCTAGATCAGGTTGAGAAGTTTCTAGAAGAGATGCAGACATTACCTCCTCTATAAGGTCAGGCTCAGGTAGTGATTCGGCTTTGGAATTAACAGAGCTGGCAAAAGGAACATAACGATCTAGATCCTTCTCGAGATGACCCTTGAGGTGCCCTTCATGATATCCCTCAAGGAATCTCATGATCAGGTGCTCGATTAACAAGTCAACCTCCTCCATATCAAAGATGAAGAAGTTTAGGAGGATGTTGACTTTATTAATTGAGATAGAGACATTTTATGCGATCCCGCAACTGTCGACCAATTTTCTAGATGGTAACTTTATTAGTTTGTTGGTTGGGGTTAGCGATTCCTCACCTAGGAGCTTTGATGCCAAAGATTTGGACATCAAACTTACTCCTACAATAGGATAGTAAAGGGAATCTACAGAGGTCGTGTTTATGATGCAAGGAATGGATGTGAAACAAGAGAGAAGTTTAATGACATCAGATGATGTCTTGGCCTCTTGTAACCATTCATTGCTCACAATGGACGTGAGCTCTTAAGTGTTGACGGTACTTTCACTATGATTTTTGACCACTAAAACCGTCAACAAAAGTTAAGTTTTGGGGATAACACCAAGCCACTAAGTAGTGACATAGGTACAATTCACTTGGTTCCACATGTACATGTCATTATTTGGATGCAGGTGGAAACAGCCACAAATCAAGCCTGATCAAGCTCAAATGAAGCAAAGATGATCAAGAACCAAAACCACCATATATCAACAAAAGATTGAAGATGACAAGTGGGAACATCATGTGGAGCAAGGTGGTGGGCCAACCCCCCAAAGTGTAGGTCGGCCGACCTACATTTGGTGGACCACCACCTGGTCCACACTCCCACCAACATCACCATCTTCCAGAAGGTTGGTGGGGCCCACATGGAAGCAAAGGGTCGGTCGACCGACCTATCATGTGGGCCCACCTTGAGTCGGTGCACTCCCATCGACATCCCCATGATGAACATGTGATGGAAATTCCCAACCATTGATCATATGACGGTTCCAAGGTCGGTTTGATCCAACGGTGGAGAAGAAGGAGCACACGGATCGCTGATGTGGCACTGGAGTAGCCCCTACTCCTCTCTCCCTATAAATACCCCCTTAGAGAGCCTAGTTAATCATGATGTATCTTAGGAAGAGCTACTCTTAGCTAAGTGTGAGAATAGAGGGAAGAGAGTGAGGAGTTCCACGAGGAGGAGTCCCAGCTTGTCGGGAGTCTTCTTCTAGGAACACCTCAGCAGATGTTCGTCTTCTAGTAAGTCTTCCATCTAGTTGCCTTTCATCTAAGTACTTCCAGTATTTACTTTCTGTCTTAGTTTATTTTAAGTATACAACCGGCCTATCTGGCACATTCTTTGCCTTGTGTGAAATGCTCGAAACCTTAGCTGGGTCTAGAGTACTAGAATTAGTGTAGACGTGGTGTCTAAACTAAGTCTGCCCTTGTGGACTTCTTGTCGCAGCTGAAGAACGCCAGCAGCGAAGCGTGAAGGCCTCTGTTGGACATTTGGAGTTCTCTTCAGTGTGTTGTTAGGCAAATTGCAAATAATAGTTGGCCTACATGGTAGCTGCCTAGGGAAGTGTTTCGCCACACCCTTTTCACCTATCGGCCATAGTAGGAAGGGAGTTAACTCTCATGTATACTTAGAATAGCTTAGCCAGAAGCCAAATACTAGAAATACCTCACTACCCAATCCTAAGCCCTTTGATCATCATCTAACGACTCAATTGGTCTAGTTATTCCACTTCTCGTTTCCCGTGTGAAAGGTCCTAATATGGCTAGAGGGGGGGGTGAATAGCCTATTTAAAAATTCTACAAACTCATTAGAGCAAGAGGTTAGTAAATAACAAAGCAAAGCTTTTTGCTCTAGCTCTAAAGGGGTGTTTTCAAGCCACCTATCCCACAATTCTAGTTGATATAATCACTAGACACACAAGAGCTATGTCACTACTTACACTAGAAAGCTACCTAAAGTTTCTATACATGTAAGTAAGCTACTCTAGTTTGCGGGAATGTAAAAGAGAGGATGAGATATTTATACCACCGAGTAGGGGATGAACCAATCACCAATATAAACGATCAAGCACCGGGAGAATGCCAATCAAACACAATTGAGACACCAATTTTTCTCCCGAGGTTCACGTGCTTGCCGGCACGCTATGTCCCTGTTGTGTCGACCAACACTTGGTGGTTCGGTGGCTAAGAGGTGTAGCACGAACCTCGTCCTCACTAGGACACCACAAGAACCTACCCACAAGTGAGGTAGCTCAATGACATGAGCAATCCACTAAAGTTGCCTTTGGCTCTCCGCCAAGGTAGACACAAACCTCTCACGATCACCGGGAGATGGCCATGAACAATCATCAACTCATGCCAATGCTCCTTCGCTGCTCCAAGCCGTCTAGGTGGCGGCAACCACCAAGAGCAATAAGAAAACCGCAGCTAGAACGATCCCCAAGTGCCACTAGATGCAATAACTCATGCAAATGCACTTGAAATCACTCCCAATCTCACAAAGATGAATAATCTATGAAGGAGATGAGTGGGAGGTGTTTGCTTAGGCTCACAAGGATGTTATGTATGCTAAAATGCCAAGAGGGTAAGCCCTAAGCCGGCCAACACATATTTATAGACCCCTCAAGCAAATAGATCCGTTGGCTCTTTCACTGGGCAAACTATGGGGTCACCGGACGCTACACAGGAGGCATCGTACGCTCAACCCCTGCGTCCGGTGCTCCAGAAACGGCCACGTGTCGCCTTTTGAATCTCTCGCATCAGAGTCTAACGGTAACCTGCAGAGCACCGGACGCTCCTCAGTTGGCACCGGACGCGTCCGGTGCACACCGGTCCTAAACTCAGGGAGGTCTGCAAATTTGAGGGGTCACCGGACGCTGAGCACCAGACCGTCCGGTGCTCACCGGACTTAAACCTAGGGAGCATTGCAAAGCGCGCCGACACCAGACTCAGAACACCAGACGCTCCAGTCTGCGTCCGGTGCCTGGCGTCCGGTGCCTAACCCTAGCTGAGCCAGGCAGCCTGCACACAGGACGCACAGGCACAGCGTCCGGTGCTTCTAGGCCAGCGTCCGGTGAGTTTCTCCAAATTTTCCCATCCTCTCTCTACCCATCAAACTCCACCTCCTTCTCAATGTGTGCCAACATCACAAAGTGTGAACATGTGCACGTGTGTTAGCATTTTCACAATCATTTTCTTCGAAAGAGTTAAGTTAGCTCACTAGATTCTAAATGCATGCACATGAACAATGGCACCTAGTGGCACTTGATAACCGCTTAGCCAAAGAATTCTCCTCTTTATAGTACGGCTATCTATCCTAAATGTGATCGCACCCTCTATGGTGTCTTGATCACCAAAACTAAAACCCTAAGCAATACCTTTGCCTTGATCTCCATAGGGTTTTGTTTTTCTCTTTCTTCTTTTCCAAGTTGAGCACTTGATTGTCTTGTGGTCATCACCATCATCACCATGATCATCATTTGCTCCATCACTTGGCATGTACCAACCTCATTAAGTCTACACACACATAGTATAGAGGTTAGTACAAGGGTTTCATCAATTATCCAAAACCAAACTAGGGCTTTCACCGTGGAAAATATGATACCTGGAATACTCCTGGTGAAGTGCTACATTGACCATCGTCCGCTTGCGGTAAAACCGTTTGCCACTTCTGGTGTCACACAAGCATTTTTAGTGTTGTTGAAAGGATCTAATTGGCCTAGAGGGGGGTGAATAGGCGTATCTAAAAACCTGAAACTCAAAACTCAAGTTGTGAAAGTCAAATGCCTGTCGGTACCACCGACAGTTTGGGCCGGTATACTGGTGTCACACAACCAGTACTACCGACGCAAACTGCTGGTACTACCGACTCCCTAAAATAGCTACGAAATCAGAGTGTAAAGGGCTTAGATTTCAGATCTGAGTTTTACCCCACTTTCCTAATTGTAGGAGAGGATGTTGTTGGAGTCTCCTCAGCTTAGTCCTTCTCCACAATGTAGATCGACCTTTGTTTACCTGTTGAGGAGTGAAAGAGAGAGAAACACAAAGAACACAAACAAGGGTAGTCGAAGCTACCTCCACAGCAAGACAAGATATTTTTCCCTAAGTTCGGCAATCTACACTTAGGAGTTCGTACATCCCCATTGTTGAGGTGACCACGAAGGTCTGACCACTTAGGTCTCCTCCTCAAGCAACCACAAAGGTTAGCTTGATGTTTCCACTAAGAATCAAGGGGTAATACAAACACTTTGGGGTGCCCTCACAAATGAATCAACACGGGCAACCACGAAGAATGCCTAGCCGGCTAGGGTTCCAAGAACCCAAGAGTAACAAATACAAACCAAACCGGCAAGACGAGGAACGGAGTGCTCAAGTCACAGATCGAAGCTCCCAACTCTCTAATCTCACTTCTCTAGCTCGAATCTCTCAAGAAATGAAATCTAGGAGCAAGAGGGAGAGAGAGAGTGGGTGAGACAAAGCTTTGAGACTGTTTTCTCAGATGTGGAGTAGCTAGAATGAGCAAGCCAACGGTTAGAAAAGAGGAGAGAGCTATTTATACTAGAGTACAAAACACTTGCCGGTACTACCGGTGCAACCACCGGTACCACCGGCGTCCTCAGATCTAAACGTGAGAAGGCCGAGGAGGATGCGAGAAAAAGGCCTACCGGTACTACCGGCCTTGAGCTGGTACCACCGGCCAGCGCTGGTACCACCGGTGAAAGGCCGGTACCACCGGCAGTACAAATTCCCGCAAAAAGCAGTTCTGCGAGAATTTGACCTGCCGGTACTACCGGCGTTTCACCGGTACCACCGGTCAAAGCCCGGTACTACCGGTAGTTCATTTTCTCGCAAAACTCAGGAGAAGAACTGGCACTGCCGGTACCACTGGCCCTGAGAGCCGGTACTACTAGCTCACCCTGGCAGAGAAGAAACTTCCCAGAAGTTCGTCCGTGCAAGTGTGTCTCTCAAGCGCAAAACCTAAGTTGACCTGAGCACCTTTATCCTCATCTTACCAACTCAATTTGTATCCCTCTTGATAGTGCGGCGTTTCCTATAACTCAAACAAGAAATAAAACTGGGTAGCTTCTTGAGTTGAAACGTCGCTTAAAATGAAGAAAATTTGGGGGTGCTGTGATTCACCAAATGTGTTTGTTTGATTCCATCAATGAACTAACACCTGTAGATTACACTTGATACACATGCTAGTTCCTAATTTGATTGTCATTAATTATCAAAACCCACACCGGGGGCGAATGCACTTACAAACTCCCCCTTTTTGGTAATTGATGACAACCAACTTAGGCTTATAAAAGATTGAAAGAAGTAGAGCTTTTGAATTCCAAAAATTAGGTTGGGCTCCCCCTTAATGTATGCATTGGATTTGGAATTTCAAATCTTGATTAATTTCAAGATGACATACATTAAGATCAAGCTCCCCCTAAATTTTTCAATCCGTGGGGTGCCTAAAAGAGTGTGTGTGTGAAACAAAAGATAAACCGTGATGCGTATGACAGGATATATCACAAAGAGTAAAAGAAGAATTTGAATGATTATGCAAGAACTAAAGGAGGACTCACAATAACCATTCAAAAACAACATTGCATTAACAAAGGTCTAAAGGAGCTAACACAAGCAAGATATAATAAAGACATAAAAGTGTTTAGCTTACAATCAGCCATCACACAAACGTAGTTCTTGTTCACCACACATAGTTCACCACTTAGAAAGGTTTAAGACGGGCACCAACAACTAACTTATTACATCAAAGATAAGCCTAACACTCCCCCTTTGGCAGCAAGTGCCAAAAAGGGTAGGCTGCGAGAAAGAGCTAGAAAGACTACTCGTCATCGTCATCATCAAGGTCGTCGTCGTCATCGTCGTCATAGTCGATCAAGGTACGCAGCGGCCCCTTACCATGAGGATCAGCGGAGGTAGACTGCTCGTGAAGGGGTGCAGCAGAGGCAGAGGCCCTAGTGACATCATGCGTAGCTCCAAAGATATCCAGATAAGCAAAGCCAGCCTCGATGTCCTCCATGGAGAAGCCAGCAGGAATCCCACCACCATAGAATGGATCAAAGGCAGAGGGTGGTGGAGGATCCTGCTGCTCCTCATCCTCATCAACAGAAGTCCGATGCATGTTGTCATATTCAACATAGGGGGTCTTGGAACTCACGAAGAGGAGAGGACGGAGGAAGAGCTGCCTTCTCCTCAAGACGACGGAGACGCTGATCGGTCTTCTTCTGGCAATAGCAAAAGTAAGAGAAGAACCGCTGCAGCGCATGACGGGTAGGGCTGCGGCGTCCACGACCGCTGTCCTAAGGAGGGACAGCTTCCCCTTGAGCACCATCAGCACCAGCAGGAGTAGCAGCACCAGCAGGACTGAGAGGAGGAGTGAACACATGGGTGCGAGAACTGTACTCCAGCAACTTGCTCAATGATATGCATGAGATAGGGAGCATAAGGCAAGTACTTGTGAGGATCCATGGAGGCATCCACAATCTTGTTCCACATGAAGTCCGAGACACCAAAGCGACCACCATTAGCACCAAAGCGAGCCAAGATCTTAGGAGCATCGAGACGGAAGTGAATAGAATCTCCAAACTTGGGGTCAATGGTGTAGCGTATCAAGTTGTTCAGCACATAGAAGAATGGCATCAGCTGAGTGGTCTTGAAATCCGGATGAGCTCCTGGCTTGTACATTTTAGCAGCATCAAGATCAACCTCAGAAATCCCCTCAGCAAAGAAGGTAGACAGCCGGGGTGCATCTCGATCCATATGATCAAAACCAAGCAAGCGAGAGAAGGTGATAAAGTCAAGGCGATAATGAACACCTTGAGTCATCCAATGCAGCACCCTCGAAGCTTGATCTACCCAAAATGTTGCCCAAAACTGAAAGATGATCTCTTCATTCCAATTCTTCTCAAGGGTCATAAGGGGAAGAATGCACCATTCTTCAAGCTTGTTAATCAAAGCATTAACCTCAAGATGATTCAATTCTTGCAAGGACTTGAGGACCACATACTTGTGCTAAAAAAGGGGACCATTCTTGGTGAATTTGCTGGCTTTGTAGAGGACAGACTCATAGAAGTCATTATGAAATTGAGACCAAAACCGCTCCTCAACTCCCTCAAACTTGATGAACTTGTACGGGTTTTCGCTGCGCAGATTTCTCAAATCCACAAGGCGCTTCTTGTAATCAATACCAAGCCGGGGCTACGTACCAGAGGGAATAGAGGGCCTCCGGACATGGGCATTAAACTGAGGATGCCATGAGAGAGTCCGGCGAGCACCAACTTCACTGAGATGCAGGGGCGAGCGACGAAGGACATTGGGGTCCATGGCTCGGCCTTCCTCTTGCACAGGATCAGGCACGGCTTGGCTTTGAACTCTGTCCTGGTGAGAGAGGGGCGGACACAGGATGGTGTGGGTGTGAAGAGGGGCAGGAATGCCCTCATCGCTAGTGGAAGCACCAGCCGCACCCTGACCACGGGAAGGAATCCCATGGCCACGCACTGCCCGTTCCGCAGACCGACCACCGGCGTCACTGGATCTAGGGCGAGCACCACGGGGAGGGTTCTTGCACTTCTCGGAGTCCATGCTGCAACACCATAAAGAGAGACAACAAGAGAAGATTACAAGACCGCACTAGAATGCAGCAAGGAATCGATCAAGGCGATGGGAGGAACTGCCATGCTCACAGGGGCCGGTACCACCGGCCCTAGGGCCGGTACTACCGGCGGCACCGTTGAGCACGGGAATCACCTCCAATCGACCAAATCGACCAAGGGAAAAGCGCATAAGGCATTCTAGAAGCAAGAACACACTAAGATAAGGAAAGGAGTGCGAGGAAACGGCCTAAAATAAGGTACATTTGTAGATCGGGCGACTTCAAACGAGTACCTTGCATCATGGAGAAGAAGGGCCGATTCCACGCAAACCCAAGGGTCTTGGAGTCAACCAAGAGCCTCCACGCGTCCCTCACGGCCGGGGCAAGGTCCTCCTCAAAGATCGGGCGAAGAAGATGGAGGAGCCGAGAGATCGGGGCAAGAAAGCCGCCGCCGCCGGGAGAAGAGAAGAGAAGAAGGGTCGGGTGGGTGGGAAGAGATAAGGCAAAAGAAAATAACCGTGGGCGGCTTAAATACTGCAGTAAAAAAAACCGCCGGTACTACCGGCCCAAGGGCCGGTACCACCGGCGACCCAGAGACCTGCGCGCGGAGTTCTGCGAGATTCTGGCCTACCGGTGCTACCGGGCTTCGGCCGGTACCACCGGCTGGAGCCGGTACCACCGGGACTAGGAGCCGGTACCACCGGCTGAACAGGGAATCAGCGTAGAGGTGAACTTAGTGTGGCAAACTTAGAAACAAATCAATCATGGCCAGATTTCATCAAATCATTACAAAACAATGGCCATGCTTGAGATGTGAAAATAGATTTTGAAATAGCACTAAATTTTTCATAAAGTTTTGACCTTCCTAATCAATCAAGTATGTGCAAGACATCACGCCATGTTACGAGAATCAACGATATTTAGTTCACACCTCAAAGCACAAAATCTTGGCTCATCTAGAGGTTTAGTGAAGATATTGGCTAACTGAAATTCGGTTCTCACATGTTGCACAGCGATATCTCCTTTGGATTGGTGGTCTCTCAGGAAGTGATGGCGAATGTCTATGTGCTTTGTTCCAGAGTGGTTTATAGGGTTATCAGCTAGCTTGATTGCCCCCTCATTGTCACATAAGGGGGGAATCTTGCTTTGCTCACAACCAAAGTCTCTCAAGGTTTGCTTCATCCAAAGTAGTTGGGCACAGCAAGCGCCGGCCGCCAAATACTCGGCATCAGCGGTTTAAAGGGCAATGGAGTTTTGTTTCTTAGAACTCCAGGACACCAAAGACCTACCAAGGAATTGGCAAGTCCCTGAAGTACTCTTTCGCTCTACCCTGCAACCGGCATAGTCCGAATCGGAGTAGCCAAGTAGAGTGAAAGTGGAGCCCTTTGGGTACCATAAGCCAAGATTAGGAGTGAACACAAGATATCGAAAGATTCTCTTAACAGCCATAAGATGGCATTCTTTCGGACTAGCTTGAAATCTTGCACACATGCACACACTAAGCATAATATCAGGCCTAGATGCACAAAGGTAAAGCAAAGATCCATGTCCGGTTGTTGGCATCGGTGTCTTTATGGGTTTGGCCTTGTCCATGTCAAACTTCTTTAGCATGTTGGTGGTGTACTTGGTTTGACTTATGAACGTGCCGTCCTTGAGTTGCTTGATTTGAAATCCAAGGAAGTACGTCAACTCCCCCATCATGGACATCTCGAACCTTTTGGTCGTGATCCTACTAAATTCCTCACTGAAGTCCGCATTAGTACTACCAAATATAATGTCATCGACATATATTTGGCATATAAAAAAAATCATTATTGACTTTGCGAGTAAATAAAGTGGGATCGGCTTTTCCAATCTCAAACCCTTGTTTGAGTAGGAAATCCTTAAGACAATCATACCAAGCTCTAGGGGCTTGCTTAAGCCCATAGAGTGCCTTGTCCAGCTTGTAGACATGATCGGGATGATGTGGATCTTCAAAACCCGGTGGTTGCTCCACATACACGGTTTCGGAGAGGGGACCATTGAGGAATGCACTTTTCACGTCCATTTGAAACAACTTGAAATCATGGTGAGCAGCAAAGGCAAGTAATATACGAATAGATTCAAGCCTAGCTACAGGTGCATAGGTTTCCCCAAACTCCAAACCTTCGATTTGAGTGAAACCTTTGGCAACCAACCGAGCCTTGTTTCTAGTGACCACGCCATACTCATCTTCTTTGTTGTGGAAGACCCATTTGGTACCTATTACATTTTGCTTGGGTCTTTCCACCAAGGACCAGACTTCATTCCTAGTGAAGTTGTTCAACTCTTCTTGCATAGCCATCACCCAATCCGGATCCGCCAAGGCATCTTCCACCCTATTTGGCAACATAGAGGAGACAAAGGAGTAATGTTCACAAAAACCAACTAAACGAGAGCGTGTTGTTACCCCTCATTGTATGTCTCCCAAAATGCTATCAACGGGATGATCCCGTTGAATGGAGTGATGGACTCTTGGGTGAGGCACTGCTGTTCTTGTTTGAATGGGACCATCATCTTCATCCTCATGGTCTTGGTTGACTGGAGAATCTAGATCTTGAACGTTTTGATCTCCATATTGGTTTGGTTCTTGTGCTTGAGGTGGATCTTGTCCAACTTGTTCTCTTGAGTCATGACCTCTTCTTGATGTGGAAGCATCATCATGGGCATTGGTTGACCCATGATGCAAGTTTGGGTCATGAGAAATTTGCATGTGTGCGTCATCTTCTTCTTCAACGGGTTTCACTTCACCGGTAGCAAGCTTTTTGATTACTTGGCGAGATGGCTCTTCTTTACCTAAAATTTCAGCATTGACTTGCTCCTTTTGAGAGCCGTCGCTTTCATCAAAAGTCACGTCTACCGCTATTTCAATTTGACCGGTGGTCTCATTGAAAACACGATAGCCATGTTGATTAGTAGCATAACCAAGTAAAAATCCGTCATCAACCTTTGGTGCGAACTTAGAGCTTTTGGATCTTTTATTAAGTATGAAACACTTGCATGCAAAAACTCTAAAGTAATCCACCTTAGGCTTTTTACCGGTTAGAAGTTCGTAGGCAGTTTTCTTCCTCAACTTGTGGAGGTATAAGCGATTGATGGCGTGACATGCCGTGTTAACGGCTTCTTCCCAATAGTCCTTTTCGGAGATCTTGTATTCATCCAACATTGCTCTCGTGGCTTCAATGAGTGTTCGGTTCTTTCTTTCTACCACACCGTTTTGTTGTGGAGTATATGCAACCGAGAACTCATGCTTGATGCCTTCTTCATCAAGGTATGCTTTAATGTTGGTGTTTCTAAATTCTGTCCCGTTGTCGCTTCTCACTTTCTTGATCTTCACTTCAAACTCATTTTGAGCCCGTCTTGCAAACTTCTTGAAGATCCCTTGAGTTTCACTTTTGTCCTTTAAAAAGAATACCCAAGTGAAGCGAGAAAAATCATCAACAATCACAAAACCTATATTTGTTACCTCCAATGCTTATGTAAGCATTGGGTCCGAACAAGTCCATGTGAAGTAGCTCAAGTGGGCTTGATGTAGTCACAATGTTCTTCGCGGGATGCTTAGCTCTAACTTGTTTTCCCGCTTGACATGCACTGCAAATTCTATCTTTCTCAAAAGAAACATTCGTTAGTCCAAGGATGTGTTCACCCCTTTGAAGATCGGCCAAGTTCCTCATCCCAACATGGGCTAGACGGCGATGCCACAGCCAGCCCATGCTAGATTTTGCCACTAAACAAGTCTCGGACCCCACTCTACTAGCTGAAAAATCAACTAGATAGAGCTTGCCCTTTAGTTGACCCGTAAAAGCAATAGAGGAATCCGACCTTCTAGAGACTTCCACACCCTTATCCGTAAAGAGACAATTGTAACCTTTCTCACAAAGTTGTGAGACGGATAACAAATTGTATCCCAACGAATCCACAAGTAAGACATTCGAAATGGAATTATCATTTGAAATTGCAATTTTACCTAAACCAAGGATATCTCCTTTACTATTGTCACCAAAGACAATCCTTTCACTTGTGATTTGATTCGGTTGAAAGGAAGTGAACATGTTCTTCTCTCCGGTCATGTGGTTGGTGCATCCACTATCAAGCACCCAACTTGGCCCACCAGAGGAATAAACCTACAGGATAAGATTAAGACTTTGTTTTAGGTCCCGAGTTGGAACCTAGGGGGTTAGACACATAAGATTTGGGCACCCAAACACTCCTCAAGATTTGTCTCTTCTTGAGGGCGCCCACATACTTGACAACAATCTTGCCATCCTTATCCCAACAACACATGTAATCGCAAATATGATTGCGTGAGATAGGCGCTTGTTGCTTGGGCATTTCCCCTTGCTTCTTCTTGATGTTCTTGTTGTTTGCAAGTGGGATTGTAGGAGTGGCGACATTGTTCACCTTGTCAATAAGGTTAACAAGAGGCACACTCTTGTTGAACTTCACACAAGCCACCCCATTTATCATGTTTCTCCCATTGGCCTTACCATTGTACCGATTATATCCGAGGCCATCCTTGATTATGGGGTGCCTTGATGCCTTGAACACATTTACCGGCTACTTGTCCTTGCACTTGCAACCAATCTTGACAATAGTGTTCAGTCTTTGAATTTCTTTGTCCTTCTTGGCTAACTCATCAAGGTTAGTGAGACATGCATTTATGTCAACATTTATGCATCTTTCACAGCTTTTACTAGTAGAAGCCTTTGAATCCTTGGAAGCGGTAGAGGTGCTAGACCAAAGCTTTTCATAGTTTAGTTCAAGCTCATGATATTTTGTTGTCAAGCTTGTGAGGCTTTCTTGAGCCAAACTATGATCATTCTTTAGGCTAGCCAAAGAGCCATTGAGTGAGAAATGTTCCTTAGTCAATCGTCAATCGCTCATTTGAGTCTTTGACTAGAGACAATTCTACACCCAATTTCTCAACCCTCTCCTTTTCCTTAGAGAGACATACTTCGAGCCCTTGGTTCTTCTCCCTTTCCTCTAGGAGCAATTCGCCTTGTGACTCGATGCATGACTCAAGCTTGTCATTAGCGTATATTAGCTTTAGAATTTTAGTTGCAGCAACTTTACCATATTTCTTAATGAGATTATTGGCATAGTTTTCATCATCTTCATTATCACTATCATAGTCACTAGTGGTTTGAGGAGAGGAGTGAGTTTGTACCTTGTGTCCTTTTGCCATAAGGCATGTAGGAGTGTCATCATCGTCATCGGAGAGATTGGCGAAGAGCCTAGGCGGTGAGTGGGTGTCGGAGATGAGTGCTATGGATGAGGCAACGTTGGTGAAGATCTTGGTTGGGGAGGATCTTTCTTGTATGGCAATGGTAGCTATACTCTTCTTCTCATTGTCATCATCATCACTGTCACTGTCCGATTGCCATTCTTGCCCGAGGTGAGCTTCCCCTTTCTTCTTGTCCTTGTACTTCTTGTCATTTTGTTTGGTGTACCTTGACTTCTTTCCTTTATTGGGACAATCTGCTGCAAGATGGCCGGTGTCACCACACTCATAGCAAAACCTCTTTCTATATGGCTTGTTTCCTCCATATCTCCTCATCTTATCTTTCTTCATTCTCAGATAGTTCTTATAGTTTCCCACTAGCATAGCTTGTTCTTCATCAAGATCATCATCATCTTTGTGCTTATGCTCAGAACATCCTTTGTTCCAATGGCTTGACTCACTTCCATGTGAAGCTATGAGTGCTATGTTCTTTCTTTGATTTAGGGCTTCCTTGGCTTCATCATCCAGGACTTCATGGTGTATCAACTTCGCTAGCATCTCTTGAGGAGTCATAGTATGATAGTTGTCTTTCTCCATGATGACGGATGCAAGCATGTTGTTCCTTTGCCTGTACACTCTACAAATCTTTCTTGCTGCAGAGTTATCATCCCATGTTTTTGCTCCAAGTGCTCTAATTTGATTGACTAATGACATAAACCTATCAAACATGGCTTTTGTTGTTTCTCCCTCAAGTATGCAAAAGTTCTCAATCTTGCTTTGTAAGAGCTCAATGTTTCCTACTCTTACACTTTTGTCTCCCTCAAATGACACTTTCAAGGTGTCCCAAATCTGCTTAGTATTTACCATACCATTTACTTTGTTGTTGTCTTCCGGAGTAAGACATTGTAGGATCAAGGTAGCAGCTGTTGCATTAAGGTGAAAGTCTCTCTCATCTTCGGGAGTCCACTCACTTGGATCTTGCAGTGGATTCACTCCAATGTCCACTACTTCCCAGCATCTTGCGGCAATGAGATGCAACTTCATTCTATGAGCCCAATCGGTGTACCTTATACCATCAAATGGAGGTGGCTTTCTAGGATTGATCATCGGCAATGTTGGATTCTTGCTTGAACTGCTGTAATCAAACCCAGTGTTGTTGTAGGTCTTTGACCCTTTGCTAGCATCTTCATTTCCACCTTCGCTATCCGACTCATGATTCCTTTTACTTAGGAGTTCTTTCATCTTGTCTAGCTCTTCTTGCATCTTCTTCATCTGCTCTTTCTGCTGTAGCTGCAAGGATGCTGTGATCTGTGCTGTGATTTGCTCAACGATTTGTTGTTGAGTTGTTGGATCCATCTTGGCCAATGTTGCTCCTCATGCGGTGAAGCGTTTGTACGAGGAACCTTGCTTTGATACCAATTGAAAGGATCTAATTGGCCTAGAGGGGGGGTGAATAGGCGTATCTAAAAACCTGAAACTCAAAACTCAAGTTGCGGAAGTCAAATGCCTGTCGGTACCACCGACAGTTTGGTCCGGTACTACTGGTGTCACACAATCAGTACTACCGACGCAAACTGCTGGTACTACCGACTCCCTAAAACAGCTACGAAATCAGAGTGCAAAGGGCTTAGATTTCAGATCTGAGTTTTACCCCACTTTCCTAAGTGTAGGAGAGGATGTTGTTGGAGTCTCCTCAGCTTAGTCCTTCTCCACAATGTAGATTGACCTTTGTTTACCTGTTAAGGAGTGAAAGAGAGAGAAACACAAAGAACACAAACAAGGGTAGTCGAAGCTACCTCCATAGCAAGACAAGGTATTTTTCTCGAGGTTCGGCAATCTCCACTTAGGAGTTCCTACATCCCCGTTGTTGAGGTGACCACGAAGGTCTGACCACTTAGGTCTCCTCCTCAAGCAACCACAAAGGTTAGCTTGATGTTTCCACTAAGAATCAAGGGGTAATACAAACACTTCGGGGTGCCCTCACAAATGAATCAACACGGGCAACCACGAAGAACGCCTAGCCGGCTAGGGTTCCAAGAACCCAAGAGTAACAAATACAAACCAAACCGGCAAGACGAGGAACGGAGTGCTCAAGTCACATATCGAAGCTCCCAACTCTCTAATCTCACTTCTCTAGCTCGAATCTCTCAAGAAATGAAATCTAGGAGCAAGAGGGAGAGAGAGTGGGTGAGACAAAGCTTTGAGACTGTTTTCTCAGATGTGGAGTAGCTAGAATGAGCAAGCCAACGGTTAGAAAAGAGGAGAGAGCTATTTATACTAGAGTACAAAACACTTGCCGGTACTACCGGTGCAACCACCGGTACCACAGGCGTCCTCAGATCTAAATGTTAGAAGGCTGAGGAGGATGCGAGAAAAAGGCCTACCAGTACTACCGGCCTTGAGCTGGTACCACCGGCCAGCGCCGGTACCACTGCTGAAAGGCCGGTACCACCGGTAGTACAAATTCCCGCAAAAAGCAGTTCTGCGAGAATTTGGCCTCCCGGTACTACCGGCGTTTCACCGGTACCGCCGGCGGTAGCCGGTACCACCGGTCAAAGCCCGGTACTACCGGTAGTTCATTTTCTCGCAAAACTCAGGAGAAGAACTGGCACTGCCAGTACCACCGGCCCTGAGGGCCGGTACTACCGGCTCACCCTGGCAGAGAAGAAACTTCCCAGAAGTTCGTGCGTGCAAGTGTGTCTCTCAAGCGCAAAACCTAAGTTGACCTGAGCACCTTTATCCTCATCTTACCAACTCAATTTGTATCCCTCTTGATAGTGCGGCGTTTCCTATAACTCAAACAAGAAATAAAACTGGGTAGCTTCTTTAGTTGAAACGTCACTTAAAATGAAGAAAATTTGGGGGTGCTGTGATTCACCAAATGTGTTTGTTTGATTCCATCAATGAACTAACACCTATAGATTACACTTGATAGACATGTTAGTTCCTAATTTGATTGTCATTAATTATCAAAACCCACACCGGGGGCGAATGCACTTACAGTTGTGCCAAGGACTGACAATCCTAGGTAGTGACACTAAGAAGAGTCAACAAGCATTTCTGGCGCCATTGCTGGGGAACGGTAGCTGGTCAACTAGACTCAAAGTCATCAAGTTATCCTTGTTTGATTAGAACCTTTACCTATCCCATGGATCAAACAACCCTCTTTGACTACGCTGCTCCATCGGGCGCTGAGCTAGAGCCGCCTAGTTCTTCTTAGGCCATTTTGGCCGTTTGTTATGAGCTTCGCCCAAGTCTCATAGCGATGGTTCAGGAGAATCCCTTTTCAGGAGAAGGAGATGAAAATCCCTATACCCACCTACATGATTTCGAGCAGCTTTGCTCGTGCATTCACATCCAAGGGATGAGGCGAGTTACCCTTAAGTGGAAGCTCTTCCGTTCTCTTTGACGGGAAAAGCTAGATGGTGGTACTCTCGCTATGTAGGTAGTGTAGACGGAGAATGGGAGAAGCTGCAAGCCAAGTTTTGCCTTACCTACTTCCCCATTTCCCATGTGGCTCGTCTCCGTAGAGAGATCCTAAACTTCAAGCAAGAAGAGAAGGAATCTCTAGGTGCGGCTTGGGCACGAATCACAGACTTAGCATCCTCAGTCCCAGACTTAGCCATAATCGAGCCAACGCTAATGCAACATTTCTACCTTGGTCTTATGCAAAGTTCTATACAATTCCTTGATCTAGCCTTGAAGGGAGCATTCCTTCATTTACCCATTAGTGAAGGTAGGGTCGTCCTAGCAACCATACTAGACAACACCCCTTACACTGATGACTATAGTGATGCCCCTGAGGAAGACTAAGCCCCTAATGACGAGACCTCATCAGCCGATGCTACAGTAGCCACATCACAAGCTGTCGAGTCTGAACCACAATCCCAAACACCTCCAAGGGAAGAAGTGATTCACCCCTTGGAGTATCCGCTTAACATCGAGACGGATCTTTTCGCCGATTATGGCAACATCTCGAAACAACCTGTGCAAAAGAGAAACCACAACGCTCCAAAAGAGCACGTATCTTCTCGCTTAGAGGCTTGTTACCTCAAAGCAACTGCTTAGGAGCTCATGACCATTATGAGCAGCGAATGGCTGAAGGAGTCAGAAGCGTCGTCTGATGTTATCAGGCTTCTCTCCTGCTTCACAACCATTCGTTGTCTCATAAGAAGGACTCCCGTGGATTCTCTTTATGACCCCACCGTAGGAGCATCTGTAATGTCTAAGAATTTACCATTGGCGCTCCTAGGCGAGGAACCGTTAGTTCTGACCGAAAAGTTTCTCAAGTTACCATCTGGAGAATTGGTCGAGAGCTGCGGCCTTGCACAGAACGTCTCTGTTGTCATTAACAAGGTCCATGTCATCTTGAATTTCTACATCTTTGATGTAGAAGACATCAACCTGTTAATTGGCACCCGCTTATGAGATTCATTGACAGACTTCACAGCGGGCACCTCAAGGGTCAGATAGGGAAGAACTTAAACCTATCTGTTCCCTATGTCAGCTCGATTAACGCCAAAACCAAGCCGAACCCTAGAACTGATCCAATAGAGGAGGTGATGGTAGCCACTCACCTAGAGGCATCACAACCTAATCTAGAGGAGGAAGCTAAGGATTACATCGAAGAGCTAGAAACAGAACTAGATGAACCACTAGAGCTAGATGAATCCGAGCCACCACCTAAGCCCTCCATAGAACTTAAGCCACTTCCCCCTAGGCTTAAGTATGTCTTCCCTAAAGGTGATAGGGATAGCCCTGTCATCATTAGCGATCAGCTCTCTAAGGAGGAGGCCACTAAACTTATCGCCGTATTAGAGAAACACCGCTCTATCTTAGTATACTCCCTCCAAGACCATAAGGGAATCAGTCCCGGTCTCTGCACTCATCGCATACCCATAGAACCCGATGCTACACCTTCTAGGGAGCCTCAAAGAAGGCTAAACAATGCGATGAGGGAAGTAGTAAAGAAAGAGGTCTTGAAGCTCTTGCACGCGGGCATATCTACCCTATTCCAAACAGTGAGTGAGTCAGCCCCGTACAAGTAGTACCTAAGAAGGGAGGAATGACGGTACTTAAAAACGATAACAACGAGCTTATCCCACAACGAACCGTCACGGGATGGAGGATGTGCATAGATTACCGAAAACTCAACAAGGCTACAAAGAAAGATCACTTCCCGTTACCCTTCATCGATGAGATGCTAGAACGGTTAGCAAAGCATTCTTTCTTTTGTTTCCTTGACGGTTATTCAGGTTATCATCAAATCCCAATCCATCCCAATGATCAGAGTAAGACAACATTCACATGCCCTTACGGGACATATGCATATAGGCGCATGTCTTTTGGCCTATGCAATGCTCCCGCTTCCTTCCAAAGGTGCATGATGTCCATCTTCTCAGACATGATTGAAGAAATCATGGAAGTCTTCATGGATGACTTTTCCGTCTTTGGGATGACTTTTGACGACTGTCTTGAGAACCTAGACCATGTCTTACAAAGATGCCAAGAGAAGCACTTGATCCTAAACTCGGAGAAATGTCATTTCATGTTTTGGGAGGGGATAGTGCTAGGACATAGAGTGTCCGAGCGTGGGATAGAGGTGGATAGTGCTAAAATAGAGGTCATAGAATAGCTCCCACCTCCCACAAACGTTAGTGGCATACGCAGTTTTCTTGGTCACATAGGCTTTTATAGGAGGTTTATACAAGATTTCTCACAAATCACTAGACCTTTAACAAACCTGTTAGCTAAAGATGCACCCTTTAACTTTGATGATGAGTGCTTAGATGCTTTTACTACCTCAAGAAAGCACTTATCTCTGTGCCAATCATACAACCCCCTGATTGGGTGCGTCCAAATTGATTTCTAAGCATATGGTATGTTCTTTGCAAATCATGCACCTATCTTGCATCAAGATTAGCACTATCTCTAAACAGACCGAACCGAGCCTCCACTTGAGCCTCTTCACCTAGGAGTACCAACAGGTGTTTCCAAAATGGTTTCTTAGACTTTGGTGCATTAGGCGCAAAAGGTGCACATATCTTGCACCAAAACAAATATTGTCTCTAAGCACACCAAAGCGAGATACCATATGCCACACGTCATCAAGGAGTTCTATCGGGTGTGTCCAAATTAATTTCTAAGCATATAGTACGTTCCATGCAGACCGTGCATCTATCTTGCATCAAGATTAGCACTATCTCCAAATAGACCAAACTGAGCTTTCACTTGAGCCTTTTACCTAGGAGTACCATCGGGTGCGTCCAAAATGGTTTCTTAGCCTATGCTGCATTATGTGCAAACCTTGCACCTATCTTGCACCGAAACTAACAGTCTCCAAACAGACCGAAGCAAGATTTTGTATGACACACTTCATCTAGGAGTTCCATCATGTGCGTCCAGATTGATTTCCATGCAATTTGGTATGTTCCATGCAAACCGTGCACCTATCTTGCATCAAGATTAGCACTATCTCCAAATAGACCGAACCGAGCATCCACTTGAGCCCCTTCACCTAGGAGTACCAACAAGTGCCTCCCAAAATGGTTTCTTAGACTGTGGTGCATTAGATGCAAACTCTGCACCTATCTCGCACTGAAACTAACAATGTCTCCAAATGGACCAAAGTGAGATTCCATATGACACACGTCATCAAGGAGTTCCATCAGGTGCATCCAAATTGATTTCCAAGCATACGGTATGTTCCATGCAAACCATGCATCTACCTTGCATAAGGATTAGCACTATCTCCAAACTGACCGAACCAAGCTTCCACATGAGCCTCTTCACCCAGGAGTACCAAATAGTGCGTCCAAAATGGTTTCTTAGACTATGGTGCATTAGGCGCAAACTGTGCACCTATCTTGCACTAAAACTTACAATGTCTACAAACAGACTGAAGCAAGATTCCATATGACACACGTTATCTAGGAGTTCCATTGGGTGTCGAACAAATTGATTTCTAAGCATATGGTATGTTCCATGCAAATCATGCACCTATCTTGCATCAAGATTAGCACTATCTCTAAACAGACCAAACCGAGCCTCCACTTGAGCCTCTTCACCTAGGAGTACCAACAGGTGTTTCCAAAATGGTTTCTTAGACTTTGGTGCATTAGGCGCAAACCGTGCACATATCTTGCACCAAAACAAATACTGTCTCTAAGCACACCAAAGTGAGATTCAATATGACACACGTCATCAAGGAGTTCTATCGGGTGTGTCCAAATTAATTTCTAAGCATATGGTACGTTCCATGTAGACCGTGCATCTATCTTGCATCAAGATTAGCACTATCTCCAAATAGACCAAATTGAGCTTTCACTTGAGCCTTTTACCTAGGAGTACCATCGGGTGCGTCCAAAATGGTTTCTTAGCCTATGTTGCATTATGTGCAAACCTTGCACCTATCTTGCACCAAAACTAACAGTCTCCAAACAGACCGAAGCAAGATTTTGTATGACACACTTCATCTAGGAGTTCCATCATGTGCGTCTAGATTGATTTTCAAGCAATTTGGTATGTTGCATGCAAACCGTGCACCTATCTTGCATCAAGATTAGCACTATCTCCAAACAGACCGAACCGAGCATCCACTTGAGCCCCTTCGCCTAGGAGTACTAACAAGTGCCCCCAAAATGGTTTCTTAGACTATGGTGCATTAGGTGCAAACTATGCACCTATCTTGCACTGAAACTAACAATGTCTCCAAATGGACCAAAGCGAGATTCTATATGACACACGTCATCAAGGAGTTCCATCGGGTGCATCCAAATTGATTTCCAAGCATATGGTATGTTCCATGCATCTACCTTGCATAAGGATTAGCACTATCTCCAAACTGACTGAACCAAGCTTCCACATGAGCCTCTTCACCCAGGAGTACCAAATAGTGCGTCCAAAATGGTTTCTTAGACTATGGTGCATTAGGCGCAAACTATGCACCTATCTTGCACTAAAACTTATAATGTCTACAAACAGACTGAAGCAAGATTCCATATGACACACGTCATCTAGGAGTTCCATTGGGTGTTGTCCAAATTGATTTCTAAGCATATGGTATGTTCCTTGCAAATCATGCACCTATCTTGCATCAAGATTAGCACTATCTCCAAACAGATCAAACCAAGCTTCCACTTGAGCCTCTTAACCGAAGTACCAACAGGTGATTCCAAAATGGTTTCTTAGACTATGGTGCATTAGGCGCAAACCATCCACATATCTTGCACCGAAACTAACACTGTTTCTAAACAGACCAAAGCGAGATTCCATATGACATCCAAATTGATTTCTAAGCATATGGTATGTTCCATGCAAACCATGCACCTATCTTGCATCAAGATTAGCACTATCTCCAAACAGACCGAACCGAGCTTCCACTTGAGCCTCTTCATCTAGGAGTACAAACAGGTACGTCAAAATGGTTTCTTAGACTATGGTGAATTAGGCACAAACTATGCACCTATCTTGCACCGAAACTAACATTGTCTCTAAACAGACCGACGTGAGATTCCATATGACACACTGTTGACACTTGCTAACACCACTTGAATACTAGGTTGTCATCCCCAGCATGGCACTAGAGTGTACTATGGTATTTATACGCACACAGATAAACCCGCAAGCGCACGGATACCGTTGTAGCTTTTACCCGGTTAAAGGTTTTATCGTATCCACAGGGAAACGGGAGAACCAACTACATTCTAACTTAACCAAGATAGATAAGTGGGTGTAAATAGGAAAGATGGTAGAATTGAATAAGAACAAGATTAAAGGTAAGATAACAATGGGAATAGAGAGTAGAGCAATCTAGTATATGGGCAATGGTAGGAGAATAGAGAGGATAACTATGGTTTCTCTACTTCAAAGAGATATGTCTATGTCTAGGACGAACCACGTGATAAGAATACACCACAAAGGATGCTTATCCATAGGCCGATAAACCCTACCCGTCCTGCTAACAAGAGGTGGACTACAGGGGACCAACATAACTGTCACCTACGCGGCCTACCACACGATCCAGCTAGACAGGGGATATCCACAAGTAATCTAGGTCTAAGCACCACGCTTACACCTATACTACAACTCTCACCTATAGCGTCCTATAGATTAAAGTACTCAAAAGAGTTGTGAACCAGAACATACATGATTAGTAATTGCATAATGAATTAGAAGTAGATTACCAGAGTCATCCCATGAGCAAGCTTGATTAGAGCTTGATCATGGCGAAGTACAACCGGAGGAAGAACCGACAGGCCGGCCTCTCCTCCAATCCTCCCTCGCTCTCCATCTCGCTACTATATAGATCTACTCTAGTTTAGAGAAGAGAGGAGAGCTCTCATCTCCAAACCCTAGCTCTTGCTCTATTTATGAATAATGAATAGGGATCAAGGGGTGCCTCCTCCAGTGGCCAGGGGGTCTGCTTATACAGTCCCCTCAAGTGAATCTGGGCCGTCGGATCAAACCGACATTGATTGAACGGTTATTCTTGATCCTTTAGGTCGGTGGAGCGTAATCCGCGAGGTTGAACGTGATTGGCCGAAATAGGTGGGCGGGCGCCCTGTCCCTGAGCCCTCTCGGCTTCCGCTTTGTTCCTACGGCTTCTGGAGTCTTCTAGATGATAGAAAATTGCGCAGCACATTAATATCTCTATGTAAACCCGATGTGTGGGCCTTTCCTTCATATTTTTTGATAACCCCCTACAGAAATAGACAAACACCAAAACTCATGGAATTATGTCAGATAAAACCCTAAGTCTGGGTGTTGGTTGCATTTGGATCCTTTTCTTTATTTATTTGATAATTATATTAGTACTTAAGGACCGTCAACAACTCCCCCAAGCTTACTTCTTGCTCGTCCCTGAGCAAGGATGGACTCAAGAGTTTCTGCAGTGGTTTTATGCCTTAAAGGTACTCATGCGTTCAAACAAGATCTCATCTCTAGGTTAAGGTAAACTGTTAAGATTTAAACTTACTCATATTACCTTCCAACATGGGGCTTGGAACCGTCACTTGTGTCTTGAGCAGTTAAAAGATAGAACGGTCTAGTCAAGCACCATGTCTCTTGTTCTTTGATCAACAATAGCTCTGGAGTTTTTTTTTGCAGATTTTCAAATAAAACTCAGAGATTCCTTGTATGACTCTCTCTAGTCTCTCTTTTGTGGTATTTCTGGATCCTTACCAAGGCAGTGATGATATATGCCTTCTCTCAAAGCATGTGGTATTTGTGGTATGAGGCATAATGATATAGCCTTCTCTCTCACCCTACTCTAACAAGGTTTTGATATCTGGAGCTCATAGGTGGGAGACAGCTAATACATACTTACAAGACATTTATTGCATAGTCAAACCATGGATCCAGAGAAACAAGTCAATAAGTCAAATCAAGATGTGCATGTGTGGCGGATGAATGGTGTATGGTGATGATGGTGATAATGGTGAAAATAATGGTGAAAGTCTAATTCTACTTTTGCTCTTTTGAGGGGATACATACCTTTCTTGCACTTTGAAGCTTTTTGAGGGGAATGAGATGCTCTATATTCTCAGGTGGGTATCTTGTACCCCTAATTCTACTGTCGGACACTTGTCCATTTTTACCTCTCGTCTCACTTTTTTTTGTTTCGAGGTTCCGGGCACTTGCCCCTTTTTATTTTCTCGTATTTTTATTTTTTTTCTCTCTTTTTTTAGAGCACTCACCCTCCAGGAATAATGTAGCAAGTGGTAGTAACCAAAATATCTTGAGCATTTATTGCACTGGGAATAATAGGGATAGGAGAATGTTTTTGGCTATTCTCTCCCGAATAGGAGTAGAATATTTTTAGGTCAATCTAGAGATGGAAATGAGTGGATGTATGTGGATGCGTACTTCCGGAGTAGAAGCAACATGTATGAGTGAACGTGCAAGTGAATCTTGATTTTAACCACATGACAAGCTCCTAAGGGTCTACACAGCTTGACCACATTCAATGCTCATAAGTAGTAAAAAGTAAATGTATGGTTCATTGTCTAATAAGCATGTATATATGACTGTGGTAGGATTTTAAACTCTCATCATATAGGAACTCATCATGCAACATTTTAAAGATTTTCAAAGATAAAATTCTCCAGAATTCTAGCATCTCTAGGAACAGATAAACAACAGCTCAACCTTTCCATATCATATCCGTTAACGACTTAGACTTTAGATCAAGTACTCTTCTCACAAGTTCAGGTTTAGAGCAAATCTTAATTCATAACGGTCATAACCAAACTTGAGAGAGAATTTAATTTTGAGAACTAGTCACGGCAGAGCAACTATTCATCATTTCTATGTGAGAGCTTATCATGAGGGTTCATAGCAAACTTTATTTATTTATTTAGCAAACTAAGCAAAGATATATATATATAAGCACAAATCTTTATTTGGGTTTTTATGATTATGCATATTTTTATTATTTGAGTAAAGTATAAACATGAGTAGAAACACTTAGCTGGATAAATAGGGGTGCTCTCCCCCAAGCTAGATTTTGACGTAATTTCTTCTGATGTAGCTAGCAGGTGATGGAGGTGTATTTGAATGTCGGCAGCACCCTAACAGCGGTTAGGATGTCCTCCGTCTGCTAGTCTTCTTTGATCCTTAAATTCTGTGGAGCTTAAATAGACAACAAAGCTTTGTGGAACTGGTTCAGTGTTAGCATAAAAATATCTTTGCCTTTATCATGTTGAGCCTCCTCAATAAATGTTACTCTCTTTGGTAGGATCATAAATTTATTTTTATATTTTCATTTCTATGGGACATGAATATATTTATTTTATTTTTACGCCACCACAGTGAATGCACTTATGGGTTTCATGCTACAAGCATACTCACATGGGGCTTAGTATTTTTAATATTTTTATTTTCTTTTCAAGATAGCATGATTAACTAATAAGCTATTTAAGGAAAGTAAGTAATTAAAGGGAAAAGGGAATGCAGAAAGGATAGATATGGATAACTACCGATTTTACCTTCCGACAAGGATCCAATGTTTTAAGTCTTCTAGACAAGACTTCTCACCGTGTTCATTCTTTAGGTGCGTCATTTGATTCAGGTGTGGACCTTGGCGTCTGCACCTATTGATATGGTGTCACCCATGTTCTTCGTTTGCCCAGCAGTTCGAAGTGCGGCGTTGGCAGCATCCTGCTCAGTGTGTTTGTGCTCGTAGATCTAAGTCCTTCACTTGGTGGAATCTGGGAGTTGTAAAACTCCACCATATTTTGCTCGAAGTGTACCTGCTCATAGAGACAAGGCAGAGATCAAGTGCATGGGCCCTGTTGGTGGAAAACACCAACAGAACCAAAAGTGTATTTGTTCTTCTCTAACCTTAAGCATAGTGAGCAAGACAAAGTTGATGGATGATAAGTTCATGAGTGTAGCACTTATCACATTTGTCAGATCAGATCGCTCAACCTTATGGAAAGATAATCTATCTCTGTATATGTCTTTTTCTTTATATCTCTCAAAGATTGAATGTGTAACATTTTAGCTCATATGATTAGGAGTGTGGGATCATGGAGGTAGTACTAGGAACAAAGACTAAAGGACTAAACATGCTAAATTAGTTAGGTTGGTTAATTTGGAGTTTATAAATCATACATGTTTGTCTCATTATTTATGTGAACGCCAGAACTAAGGAGAAGCTTATAAAAGTGATAGTCAAGTACCTTAAGATGTTACCTTACTTAAAGAGTGATGGTACAGTATCACCTTGTGGAAGCTTTCCTTTCTTAGCGGTTGTGCATCGTGTTTATGGCACCCTCCATGGATCATCTCTTATGAGCTATGTCCTTCTTGTGCAAATTGTTAAACTTGAGTTTATCTCAGGACTTCCCAAATCGATATTGAATGTTTTTCTACAGAGGTTAGTCCGACAAAATATACCAATATCTACTCAAGTATTTTTTAGTTCAGTAGCCAAACTAGACTCCATGTCTAATAAGATTAAGGAAGGCTATTTAACCTAAGCACCATGCTTAATTTAAAAGCCAATAGAAGTATGTGCAGTACTTCCAAACTAACACTTACTAGGATAAACAAAGGTAACATGATGGCATTTATAAAGATCTACTCAAGTGGAGATGAAGTAGTGTGATTAGAATTTATCAAATTGAGCATGTCTTAAAGGTAGGGACAACCAACATAGCAACATGTCAAAGGATGTTTTTATGTAAGGTACTCCCCCAAGCTTGAATTTTGCAAAATTCAAGTTTGGATGAATTTAATTCAATGTTGTATGATGATCGGTTGGACATACCTTGTGCTTGTCATTCATCCGATCTTCTTGCTCCAATCCTGGAAAGGTTAGTGACAAGAATACCCGAAGGAATATTTTCACAATTATCTTTATATGCTCAATACACAGGGTAACGTTGCAAATAATTAAAAGCTCATGTTACGATCTGATCAGTGCTTATTTAGGACACTAAGCTTGTCCTTGGGAAACCATCAATTTGTGTCGGCGAAGTGGTTTCCCTTACAACGCTGACATATATCAAGATCAACTTGACGAGGTCTGCAATATTTATTATAGACATATGCATCGACAACCGCCCTTTTAAAGTTTTTATGAATAGAAAGGAAGAGGGGGTTAGAGATCTCGAATGTGGTGATGTTGGAGAGACCAATAGATTGGGAAGATGTTGCATATGAGCATGGAGTAAATGAAGTGGCTATGAAATAAATTCCATGCTCATTAATGTTATCTTCGTCTCCAATCTGAATGTTCAGAGTTTCTCCTGGATTGGTCTCACCTATGTCCTCTTCTGTAGCTGGATGAATCTCATCTTCAAAAGGAGTCAAGAACTCACCATTTGAAATTGAGCCAAAGTCAGAATCCATTAAGGATTCTTCGTTATCCATCCATTCTACACATTCTAGCCATTTAGAACTTGTGATCAGGAAAGGGAAGGTGTTAGAATTTTCTATATGGCTTGGCTCTCCTTCTATGACATTACTTGACATGTCATCCTCATGGTCTTTATGACTCCTATGGTTTGATCGTCTTGATTGATTGTTAGGATCATCATGAGACTTAAAAGGAGAGGGATAAGAGGGGTCTCTAAGGTTAAGGATGGATTTAGAACTTGTGAACATGGAAGGGAAGCAGATAGAATTTTCTATATGGTTTAGCTCTCCTTCACTTGATATGTCATCCTCGACTTCTTCATAACAGGAACCAGGACATTCTCTAAGAGAACCATTATTGCAAGGATTTGGATTATCCCTGCTTGAAGGTCTCTTATGGAACCAGAAGTCTAAACCATCAGCATTTGAAAGATTTAAGGTCGGAATTCCTTCCTCCCTTAGAGAATTTTGGGGTATTGATGGTTTAGGATCGATAGCTAAAGTTTGGGATTGAAGTGGTTGTGATCTGGCTATCGAAACTTCTTCTTCTTGTCTAGGAACTGGTTCTTTTTCTTTCTCAGGGATATAAAAGCTAGGAGACTTTCCGCTCATTAAATCAATCAAATTCCAAGCATCACTAGCAGGTAGGTGATAGAAGGATCCTCTAGAGGTTGTATTCAAGGTTTGCTTATTTTCCCCGCTAAGGCCCTCAAAAAAGTGAATTAGAAGAACTTCTTCTAGAATAGAAAGCTTTGGGCCAGTGAGAGTAAGGTTAATAAAGCGGTCCCATGATTTGCCAAGAGATTCTTCTTCTAGTTGTCTAAAAGAAAGAATCTCACGCCGAAGTTCCGCCACTTTGGAGATTGGAAAATATTTAGAAAGAAAACTATTATATAACTCCTTCCAATCTCCATGAACACTCCTTACTTTGAGTTTGTACCAATGTCTAGCTTTCTGTAA